>NC_073694.1:14909505-15034505 GCF_029784165.1 Wyeomyia smithii
CCTAATCACAGAGTCCAACTCAGAACTATTTATGATATTTGCATCATTCATTTATAGTTCTACGATCCCTTTTTTGGCTTAAGATTTGCTTTAGATAAAATAAATGACAATTTTTTTTTTCACGTCAAAAAGCATAATGTTTGTTAATTCTGTTTTACCGTGCATGTTCGTTTATGAATGACAGCGCAATTTCATTAGTTTTTAGTGTCTCTCAATCCAATCCATTCCAAAATTGTGACAAAACGTAAATAAAAATGCTTGGCTATTGTAACATGTGGAGAAGATTTGGATTGCGAATTGATAAGAGAAGAGGAACTAAATATTGATGGTCTTTCAAAAATCAGCAATGATGCTGCAGTTATTGTATCGGCTTTCTATGTCGTCGATATGCGACTCCATCAACAGCATCCTTGGACTTAGAGCTAAACGCCTTTTCTAGTTATCTTCTATAACCTTCTTTTCCTTTTAGTTTCAGTTTTTCTTTCAGTAAAATCGTTCTTATTAAGAAAAAATCCATTCCTAACAAATTTCTCGATTTTCAATCAATTATTACCAAAAAGGGGAAGAGGGGGTTCTAAACGTGACGTAATTAAGGGGGGGTCAAGGAAGTTGTGACAGCTTGTGACAAGGGGGAGGAGAGAGTTAATTTTTTCCAAATTTTGCGTGACATCATTAATGGATCGTCCCTAAAGAAGTGTTTTTATTTGAGGAGGTTATAACATATAGCATGCGACTGTGTTGGTATATTGACAGTTTGATAAGCAACATACACCACCCGTTTTACAATGAGGAAAATTGACAATATCGCGACAAAATTAATTACAATTGCATTAGACTTGCCTCTAATCCGATATTGAAGGATTTGAACACCACGGCATTTCGTATTACTTTCCGCTGCAAGCTGAAGACCTAACACGCAACGCCGTCAGCTTACATGCAAGCTCCATCCAACGAGCAGACACCCGAAATGTATACACGAAGTCAAAAACACTCGCCCTGGGGGTTGCCGAAGTTGTCGAAGCCGTCGAATTCATATTGCAGTTAGGACACTGGGTGTTTTTGATTTGTGTTGACACTGAATTGTAATGAAAATAGCCTCAATTGATTAGTTCGGAACACACATGCGACGTTATACCACATACATAAGACATACGTAACACTCAGGAAGAAATCTTCCAAAAAAGTTGGTACAAAATAAACTACTCGAAAGTACCAACCTCTGTAAAAAAAACCTCTGTTTGAGTAGTTTATGGAGGTTGTGTACCTGCGCAGCCCTGCATTTGTCTCGTTCCCACTCGAAAAATGCAGCATTGATTTTGTAAACAACTTTTTGACAGTTTCTTAAGGGATTTTGTTATGGGCTCGAGTAGAGCCGCGATGAAGAAAATTCATTCCGTTCATTTTCGTCGAGCAGTTCAACCTTGTGTTGGTACCGGGTGATGTGGGGCAAATAGTACCAAAAAAAAAATCGCCAGTGTTACGTATGCCTAAGTATGTGGTTATACTGTGTTTTCACTGTGTTTGCTTGACCACAACTGGTGGCACTGGTCGAAGACCGTTACTTTCTGGGTTCGTGCGATAAGTTGGAGTTTGAATACGAAGAACCACATGTTCCCTAGCGCCGCATAGTGGGGTTATTCATTACTGAATTGTCTACCACGTAGAAGCCTTTAGCATCTTGAACAAGTTTGCTGAACACCGCTACTTTCTAGCAGGTCGGAATCGTGAGATTAGTTAAGTTCACAATACGACAGATTGTGTTCCCACTAGCGCCCCGTAGCGGTAAAATTCCACACTGAGTTGTCTACCATACAGTAGCCTTTGACCTTCTGAATCAGTTTGCTGAAAACCGCAACTTTCTAGGTTGTCAAAAACACGAGATATCCGCCTATTCCAGGTGATGCTAAACTGTTCGGGAGGTGTTGCAATATTCAAACTGGGTGTTGCAATACTCAGTGAAGCGATTCCAAACTTATGACGGGTATTGTATATTGAGTGTGTAATGTGATCGTCTCGTTCGGATGACAGTTGGAAGTATAATAAAATTTATTGAATGCTCTATTATTAATATATTGCTGTGTTGAACACAGCTGGGTCGCAGCTTACTAATTTCCAATAGTGTACATAAGACAAACGTAACACTGACGTTTTTTTCTGGTACACGTTGCCCCATAGTACTCCGTACCACGTCCTGTCCAACTGCTCGACAAATAATGAACCAAATGAATTTTCTCCTTTCCGGCTTTATCGAGCCCCAAAGAAAGTCCCATAAGGAACTGTCAAAAAGTTATTAACAAAATCAATGCAGCATTTTTCGAGTAGCAACGAGACCAATTTAGGTACACTGCCTTCAAAAACAACTCAAACAGAGATTTTATTCAGAGCGTGGTACCATTCGAGTAATTTATTTTGTACCAACTTTTTTGGAAAATTTCTTCCTGAATGTTACGTATGTCTTATGCATGTGGTTGAGGCCTGGGAGGAAGAAACGGATACGAAGCTGTGGGAGTGTTAAAATAAACCAGAATGAGCTGTCATTGACTGTCAATTTGAACCACGGAAAAAAGAGCATTTTTTGCGATGAGTATTGTCCCCATGCTTGTCATACTCCTCAGTATGTGAAAGAAGAGGAGAAAAAATTTACCGCGCACTTCCCTTTCAGTATGTGCCTGCGTGTAGTAAATGCTTTTACCACACTGTTTCTTTCTCCACTCCCAAGTGGCTCAACCAGCTTACAGAGAGACAAACACACTTCCAGCTCACCCCACATCTGATAGAAACAAGAGGGGTGAATCACTCTACAGAGAAAACGCAGATATATACAACAGAGTCCACTGGCGAGTAGTCCGGAAGGTGAAAAAAAACTACCGGGCAAAAATGTAGTCCTCGTGTAGCTACGAACGAATTCCACCAGAGTAAATTCGATCGGCACGAGCAACGCAGTCTATTTTTTTTCTCCCAATCTCTTTTCCTCTTCTGCTATGCTCAAGAAACCAACTGAGAAACGCACCGCAGATAGCTCTGCAGTGTAATTATTGTGCGTGATGTCCACACGTGTGAGAAAGTACACCATAGTTCATTGTCTCGCAAGAGAGAGATTTCAGATTTCACCGCAGTGCGTTCAGGTAGCTCAACAGATAAAAATCGTTTGTCGCCCTCTTCTAGCATGAGCGTATTGATTTGTTCTTCAGTGTGACGGCAGTTGTTTCCGCATTGCAAGATGTTCTCCTGCACTCTAGAGGTTTTCTGAGGAGAAAAGACAAGCATGATTGTAAGCTGAAAGGTATCGCGTTGCTCGAAAAAATATTCATCACAAACAGTTTTCGTATTCATTGTCGTTTCATAAAATATTTTGGTTTGTTTTTACGTAAAATAATAAATTCCATAAGCTTTAAGTAATAATCATGCAAGCGTACTTTGATTATTAAACATGCGCTTCTGTGGATTTAAGGCTTTGGTTACAACTTCGAACACACTTCATCACGGTCGTACTGAAAACTCTGGAAAAAAAATTAGGCAACGGCAAATTGAAAAAAAACACGAACTCGAAAATTAGTCTGTAAAATTTTCACATCCAGTATTCCTGATGTTACTAAAAACTTTGTTTGAGTCATGCATGCGTTACAGCATGAAGAAAGTTACACGCGATCAGAAAACGACGCATGTGCGTATTCTCTGTTTTGAGTGTAGTATTCATTTCTCCCTCCCATGTTTAAGCCTGTAGTACACTCTTTGTCTAACGGTCAAATATTTGACCTTCTGACATAATGGTCAAATTTATTTGACATCATGGTTGTTGTTTGCCCGTGTTTGCCCCATGTTAAGATTGGAGAGTGGCAAACAATTGTCTTTGACCAAATTTTTATCTGTCAAAAAGGTACAAATATTTGACGCTTGGTCAAAGAGTGTAATACAGGCTTTAAGCCTTCACTCACTTTAAAGAACCAGCTCTTTAGATCAGTTCGTGAGAGGATTGCTCACTTCTGGAGTAGAGTCGAGTTACTCGATTCGACTTATGTAAACTTTAAGGTGAAGCGGGATAGTGGTAACGGGATAGTGGTAATTCCTATACAATTTTGAGGTTAGAGTTCTTTTTACTTTTGTAGTTTGAGCGTAAGGAATTCGTCTTCCACTAAATAAACAGCACTCAAATTGCTACTTCAGGCATGCAACAGTTGTGAAAACAATTGATCAAAGTTTCATGTACGTAGTCTTCATAAATCTAGAAAAAATTAGATTGCAAAATTCGAGTTGATCGCGACCACGTCCCGTTTCACCTTAAAGCACACTAACCTACCTGCTAGTAAAACCCAACTATTTCATTCTTTATAATGTCTGCAATTCGACCGATATGTTAGTATTAAAAATAGTAATCCAGATGTTTTACATAAAGAAATAGTAACCAAGAAACATAGCAACCAATTCCTATATAAAGAGATTGTTCAGTTATTAAACGGTTCATTATTAAAGCAACCTTCAACAAGACAAAACGTTAAATTCTTGAGACTCAATTTTTTTTATTGGCATGCTCGATTAGGCCAACAACCAAGCAGTGCTGCCATGTGTACAGATAATACCGAATGTAAAAATAAGAAACATAATCAGCACGAAAGTAAACAAATGTAACAACGAACGATATATCGGGCTCATATTAAATATGTTCATTTAACATTAGTAATCTGTTACTGTGCTCTATTTCATCTCAGCACATTTGCTGTTGTTCACAGTTGAAAATGGCAGCCACCAATCACAAGGAAAAACCAGGTAAAGTTCCTTTAACTACGCTTAGTCGTGCCCCCTTTTAATTGTCAATAATTTAAGCTAAAATGCAGCACAACAATCCCACCCAACAATTCATAACGACACTGAAAACAATAAATACAAAAACCGACGCTAAGAATGTTACCGAAAAACAGAAACAAGCCTTCCAGGCTCTCATGCGTATGGCGGCAGACCCTAGTGGGTTCCAATGGCAGAAACGCGTGCAACAAATGCAGTTTGTGAACGCTCGCAAGCAACGTGCGGCAGACCCGACAAACAAAAGGCCGTCGCTTCCGCAACCTAAACCTAAGCAGCGAACGAGAGTTAAATTAAAACACAGGGTAGCGGAAATGCGGAGACAAGCGCAGTTTCCCCTACCCCCGGATAGAACCACACCGAAGGATGCGGCAAGGCGTTACGGTTTTATTCCCCCGTCGGAACGAAGAGCACACCCAGCAGATTATGCAAAAGTTTAGGGCTATGGAATTTTCTGTCATTGGAATAAACTCAATAAAGCACAATTCTACACCTTGTTAAACTTGAAAGAACGTTTGGGGTTGATGTACAGTAATACCTGGAGCGAACATCACTCCCGGATTCAGCATCGGTGGAGGTGTCGACGTCATCATCGATGACGAATGTGATGGACTGCGTTCGAGATCCGGTTCGCTCGTTCCTTCATCGGCTGGTACATTCTTTAGCTGCTGGCACACTGTAGCGGCTGACTCTGAGACGACCAACGCAGATGCCACCGCCGCCGTCGGTCCCCCATGGCTACGCTCGTGTAGTGTCATATTGCCCCGGGTGGCAAACGCTTTCGGACAAAACTTACACTGGTAGGGTTTTTCGTTCGTGTGCACACCCCGGATGTGCGTGGTCATATGATGCTTCTGGCGGAAAGATTTGCTACAGTACACACAAACGAACGGTTTCTCACCGGAGTGGACTCGCAGATGCTTCTTGTGCGAACCGGATGAGGTGAAACGTTTGAAGCAGATATTACACTCGTATCGTTGGTCACCTGGAATGGGAATACCTTTTTTTTCAAATCTGCTATTGCCTAGCATTGAAGGACCGAAATACATACCCGTGTGCGTTCGGATGTGCATCGAGTGCGTTCCCAGTGAGGTCGATACTTTGCCGCAAAAAGGACAGATGCAAACTTTCTCCCGGCTCCGCCGGCTGCGTACCTTTTTCTGGTCCTGGGGCAGATGAACATTCATATGAATGTTCAGATGAGTCTGAGTCTTATATCCCTTGGAGCATACGGCGCAAACAAAGTTTCTCGACTCGATGTGCATACTGTAGTGTACCCGTAGCTTGCCGGGTTTCGAAAATCCCTTGCCACACTTGTCACAGACGTATGGCAGGTTCTCACTGTGAGCATCTTCCACGTGGGTCTTTAGCCCACTTTGAGTAACGTAGCTCTTGTCGCAATGTGGACATTCGAACTGGCGTACGCCAGTGTGGCGGAGTTCATGATCCGCTAGCCGAACACGGCGAGAAAAAGATCTGGAACAGATTTTACAGCAGAAACGCCGCTTCCCGTGGACTGCCTTGTTATGGGCGTACAGCTGCGAGGACTTTTCGAATTGTTCCCCACAAGTTTCGCAAGTTGTATTCGACGGTTCCGTGTTGTCTGTCTTACTCTTTCGATCGCTACGTAAAGCTTTCTTACCCGGTGGTTTCACGTCTGAGCCGCCATCGCCTTCCGAATAATCAGCGTCATTGGAATCATCATCGGATTCCGAAGAAACATCATCTTTCGAATCATTTTCCTCCTGAGGCTCAACTTTTGTCGAGCAAAGATCGGACATCGTTTCATCGAGCTGTTCTGATTCGGAAAATTCCTCATTTTGTTCACTTTTGATGAAGACCGGTTCGACCACTATTACGCTAGCGATTGATTCTGATAATGTCTCCGCTTCCTCTGTCTGCTTTGTGTTGACAATTTTCTCCGGTTTGACTTGCCGCTCGCAGTGGTACGGGGGTAGAGCTTCTTCCGTTTTCCAGTTGTTCTTTTTCAGAAACTCAATTTCTTTTCTCAGCTTGGCATCCGTTAGTTCACACTTTAGCTTAAAGTTGTAAGCCTGCATAAGGTTATTCCGACAGCGGTCGCATATCCGTTTCGGAAGTTTATCTCGGTTGTTGATCTATTGAAAACATTTTTGAGTTAAACTTTGATCCTATCTAGCAAATATCGGCGCGAAGCGCCTATTTACCTTAACTTTACAGATAGATTGGATTTTCTCGATCAGCTGCTTGTTTTTCGCGGCGTACAAATCTGACCATTTGTCGGTCATCTTTGGAGCTGCCTCGCATAGCCGGCAGATGCTAGCGTAGAAATCCATTGTTGCGGCCGTAATTTTGCATATAGTTAGGACTGGATGTACTCTTTTAATTGATTAAATAAGACCAACTTTGGCAGCGAAGTTACGGAAAAAATATTTACTACAGTTGGAGTGTGAGTCGCTATAAAATTCAAACGTCAATTGAAGCCGCGATGATACACAGAAAGGTGTAAACTCATACTCATTTTGGGTTTCTATAGAATACGTCCTATATACTGTAAAAAATCGACAAGTTACTGCTCAGTGTATTCCACTTACTTCTGTGCTAATAGATGAAATATTCCATATCTACGTGGAATACACTTGCGTTTCAGTGCACAGTTCAGAATCAAGTGTCTTACACTTCGGTTTGCCCAAGGGGCTCTTGTGGCTGTCAAACTCAATACATTTTCCATCTACAACTCATTGATTCTGGTACCAGCGTTTCTGGTGCCCACTTTTTGGTTGGTTTGCCCTAAAACAAGTGTAATAGAGTAAACATCCCATTTTGTCGGTAGACTTATTCTCGAATAAATGTCGTTTGAGATGAAAAAAACAAGAACTCATGATTTGTTTTCAGTACAACGTGCACTTTCAATGAATAAATAAGTTTTGTAAGCATTTGAAACGAAATATTGACGCCGTGATGAATCTATGGTTGGTAGGCAAAATGTTGACGTTTATAGGCCCCTGGGTTTGCCATATCATGCATACCAAAATCAATCATTTTACACTCATTTTAATGCTTTCACACGTCAAATGCCAAAACACGTTAAAATAGCGTGGAGTTAAATAAAAATCGATATGGGTCGACATAATAGAATGATTAGGTTCGTTTATTGACATTCATATGAAAAGTGCATTAAGGATTAGCGTGCGATTTATTTTCAGTGTAGTTATTCTTTGAACAGCTAAAAATGGTTCCCAAAATTAAGTTTGCCAGACTATAGTAACGCAGTGGCTATATGACACAGTCAAATAGCCGCTAATTCCGATCAAAAACAAAACCGGCGCGAGAAATAATTTTCATCTTCGGAAAACAAAACAATAATTTGTATACAGCATTATCGGTTCTTATTTTCGACGTTATCAACGTTTTCTTTGTATTGCAAATTCGAGTGAGCAGAAAAACGGCACTGTGGCAGTAAGGTCAAACAGGTGCGCACTTTGGACTCGCTCTGTTTTGCTCAATCGCATTCACTTCGCGTAGAAATTTCCTTTGCAGCAGAACCTGTCGAGTATGCTGTTGACCTGCACCGCTGGAAGCTTGGCAAGAGTTCTAATTCAAAACCTGCTGCTGTCCTCAACCATCGGAATTACTACCGCCACCGGTATTGCCACCATGTCTACTGAAGCGTCAAACTGTGCAGCTGGGTTGCATTCGATCGCCTACGTTACCACTCCTAACGAAAAGTCGGCAAAGGAACTGGCCCGCAAGATAGTCGAGCAGAAGCTGGCCGCCTGTGTGAACATCATCCCCGGTTTAACATCGGTTTACGAGTGGGAAGGTAAGATCAACGAGGATCACGAGACTTTACTAATGGTCAAAACCCGCACCAGCCGAGTGGACGATCTGAGCAAATTTGTTCGAGAGAATCATCCCTACAGTGTGGCGGAGGTGATTTCGGTGCCAATAGAAAATGGGAACCCGCCCTATCTGGAGTGGCTGAGTAAGACGGTTCCGGAGAGGAAGACAAATTAAAATGGAAGTTATTTAGGAAATAGATTTGGTTGTTCGAATTTCTGCAATGCTGAGGATGGTATTTCTTCGAAGTCCTATTTCAGCAGCATCAATTTTGGAAGATTTTACCCGTCAGAACGGCAGTTTCCTCTTAGATGAAACTTTGTAACTTTTTTTCAGCAAGTTTCCATACAGTCTCAAAAAATCAGACTGCGCTTACAAACTTTGTTGAAAATATTGAATGCTCGATTCAAATACATCAGAGATGAACATGGTTTAACGAAATGAAAACTAATTAGCGATTTAGCGGAAAGGTGCCTCCATTTATTGTCTATTTCATTGCTACTTAGACTTTCTGCCTTTTATTTATAGACGTCAAAAATATTCACCCACCTATAGTTTTTACACTCGTTATACACAATCATTTTGAGCTGACAAAAAAATCAAAACAAAACAATGTCCACTGTCCTTTAAACATTCGCTTTTGAACCAGACAAATGAATCGTCACGGCTATTCACTATAGTCACTGTATTTTACAGGGGGCTCTTGTGGCTGTCAAACTCCATACATTTTTCATCTACCACTCATTGATTCTGGTACCAGCGATTCTGGTACCCAGTTTTTGGTTGGTTTGCCCTAAAACAGTTGGAATAGAGTCAACGTCCCATGATTGTTCATAAACTTATTCTCGAAAAAATACGTTTATAGAGGTGAAAAAAAAAGACTAAACGTTTGTTTTCAAGACAATGTGCACTTTCAATGAATAAGATATTTTGTGTAAGCATTTTAAATGAAATTTCGACACCATGATGAATTTATGATCGGTAGACAAAATTTTGACGTTTATACTCCCCTGGTATTTTACTAGCCTGGCGGAGTGGAAAACCATGCAACTGGCAACCCACTTTTTCACATTAAAATCCTGACACCACTGGATATAATTCATGTTGCATATGACTTCTTTGAAAGTTAACATTTGATGTGAAAATGAAGTGCGTTTAGAACAAATGTAACAGCAATTGGCGAAGGACAAAGAAACAAACAAGTTTATTCCGGTTTCCAAAGAATGCGGAGATTAGAGGAAAATGGCTAAAATTTTGCGAGTTACCTGATAATTCATTCATTCGTTGAGAGAGAAAATTGTAAAAATAAACATTTTGTTTCGAATGCGCATTTCCCGTACAATAGTACAGCGTGAAAAGCGACAGGACAGCAAATCTATGGCAGTATAATGTTATCAATAAACAATTAGTTATAAAAAGAGCATGTTATTGATGCGACGAAAGAAAATATTCCTTTTGATTTTCTCACATGTATAAATTCAACATTATTGTGATATCATTAATTCATTACAATAACTATTCTCAAAAAAAATAGCAATTGTCACAAAAAGTCCAATTATTGAGTATAATTTATTCTGTATCTTTTTACGGCACGATTACAATACTTCAAATGCAAAAATCGACACTATCGACTGGTTCCCGTTTTGACAGTTCACACTGGTTCCCGAAATCCAGTCCGATAGACTAGTAAGGTATACAGTGACTATAATAGACCATTTTACGAACTGACAGGTGTCACGGATCCTGCTGATGATGATGTTGCTTTTACGTGCGTTATGTCAGCGGTTCCGAGCTTTCTGTCAAAATTTCATTCATGAATTGAGTTCAGGAACGTCTCGTAAAATGGTCTATGGCAGCCCTCTCTAAACTCTACACGTTTGACAGTAGGCAACATATCGGGGCTTTATTTAAAAATAAAGCCCCGGGGTAGACGCCCAGCAATAGTTCCATATACTTATCACTTTGTCGGGAAGACTCATTAAACATTGAAAGAGATAGCATGTTGCCATCCCCTTGCATGCGATAAACAAGATAAACCGCAATTCGAATGGTGTTCTCGAATTCGTGACTACGAAGGTGCTGATATTTTTGTTTGGTTTTTGCATGGCAAAAAGAAGGAAGGAAATATTTTTGCTTTTGTCATCACACACATTTTGACAATAGGGGGTTTTAATTTGAAAAAATACCTTCTTTTATACTAATCGATAACCGACCTTTCAGTAGGCATTACGTAATTTGTTTAAGATCTCTACGAGTTTTCTTTGATTTTAAAATTGAAAAATTATATATGTTTTAAATTTTCACTAACTGACAAGTAGTGCACAGAGTGACATTGCTTTTGCTGGCTTTTGGGGAATATAACCCTGATAGTAAGCAAAGTGACATTTCCGCTGCTGGCTTGTGGAAAATATAACCCTGGTTTACGTGTCATGACAGGGATGCCAGATGTGAAGACATGTCTTAATATTGAAAACATTCGAGCGCGTGTGAATAAGTGGAAGCCTAATAGTCGGTTGATTAACCGCACTCGATTTAATGTGTCACTGGAAGTTTTGTAAACTTTCAACGGGGACCGTGTTACAGATTTCCTATGTATAAAGATATAAAGATATTGTTTTGTGGAGTGTGAAGATATTTGAAAAATGACCTGGCTTCCCTGTGTCATGATTTCTTGACGGTAGGGTATGTCTTAAAACCACTTACAGTTGTTAAAATTCGAAATCGATTTTTTCAATAGTTTTGCTGTTTAAATTAAGAAAATTTGATGGGTTTATCGGCTTAATCAGTCCGTGTATACTAGCAAAAACGATTTGTTTTTTTCTTATTCCGACAGTTTCGGTGACTTTATTTCACCTTTTTCAAGGAGTAAAAAGGATAATCGTTCTATTGTTAAGTGTGTTGGTGTCCAACATCGGTTGTCTGGTGTGTATTACAAATGGCGTCCCACTTTGGTGCATGTGTACCTATTTTTGTGTGCTACACTGTATAAGCTTCTAAAGCACAACAATTCTGGATCATAACAATTCTTCAAATATCCTTCAAGCAAATTCAAATAGAAAATTCAAGCAAAGTAATTCAGTAGTAACAATTAGCTTCCATCTAGCAGGTAAAATGACAATGGTGGCAAAAGAATTTCAATTTTCACTACGCCTGGAAGACCGGGACGAGCAGTTGTACAACAATGAGTATTTTTCGGACGTAACCTTCTTGGTAGGTGACAACGGTGAACCGATTTACGGCCACAAACTCATACTAACGCTAGCTAGCGAAGTATTTTACGCACAGTTCAACGGCCAATTTAAAGAAGCTCGACAGAGCGACGAACCGATCATTGTGACGGATATACAGCCTCCAATTTTCCGGGATGTTCTGCGCTATATGTACTGCCAGAAGATTGATCTCTCCGAGGATAATCTAATTGAAGTTTATTATGCTTCACAAAAGTACCTTCTGAGTGGGCTCAATAAATTGTGTGAACAGTTTTGCACATCCAAGATCAATGAAAGCAATGTCATGAAGTTTTTAAATGAAAATACAAAGCATGAGTTCGAGGTCGTAAATAAAAATTGCTTAGCAGTGATTTGCGACAACCCGCTAGTCTGCTTTGAGCATGTTGGTTTCCTAAACCTTAAGAAAAAGGTTCTTGAAATGATTGCAGGCAGTGCGAGGATCAACTGCAGCCAGGAACAATTAGAAACAGCGATCGTAAAATGGGCCAAAGGCGATGAGTCACGGGCAGATGATGCCAGTCAACTAGCCCAAATCGTGTCGAATGTACATCACCGAAAACGCAACTGTTTGAAACTTCGCAACTATGACCAATTTAAGTACGTCTCAAATATGTCTACATGCGTGCTAGTTAAAAGCAATCAAAACTCAGTTGGTTTATATGGGTTGGGTATCTTCGTGGAGTCACAGTTTGAGCCAGTCGAAGGTACAACATTGGAGTTGAAGGTGCAGGTCGAATATTTTGGTGTTTCAAATGCTTTGGTTAAACAATATTCAACTGTAAAAAATGTTCCTGTGACAAGTGAATTGCGCATCGAAAGGATCTTTTTCGAAAAATTCATCATCGATTCGCTGCGTTACTGCAAGATACATGTGAGCTTATATAATTCTAATGCTCGTTTGCAAACGTTCTGCTTGAATGCATTTCGATCGGTTGGCGGCACGTTGTACGTCGAAGATTACAATGCGTCAAATGAAACAAATTCGACTTATTCCTACGACCAGATCCCGAAACAATTGACTTATAACAATTGCATAGCATATTTGATGTACAAGAATTTGGCCGCAACGACCATTACTTAGTGAAATGCCCGTATGATTTGTAGACTGTGTGTTTTTTATTTAATAAAAATCAGTAAGCATATATTTTGTGAGGGAAAATTGAATTTAATAAAAATGAAGTTGATGGTATCAAAACTGATGTTTGACTGAACAGACCGAACCTCCTCAACTTGTCAGTTGCCATAAAGTTTCACTGTTTTTTTTTTTGGTTCGAAGGCTTCCTTTCGGAAAGTAAACCCCACACCACATGCCGCGTACAAACACAATTGTCTACAACTATACGTTTTATTTTTGTTCGCATACAAAAAAAAATGGCTGATAAAAATATATTCTCCGCATACGATAAAATACTAGCCGGTTGCATCGTATGGCAGGTCACTCAAACTAAAAGCACAATAAGAAGGCAAATAATTTACAAAACTGCTCCAGACAGCGACGATGATGGTGATGATGAAGATGGCGGTCTATTTGACTTTCTTCTTCTCATTAAAATGATTCTGGTGCTGTTCTAAGCCGTCGTCATCCTCCATAAGTTCGACAGCACATTGCCGCGGAAACCAACCTCGTATTCGGGGAGGTTTTTGCCCTTCGTCAACGGTCGGTTGGACCTTCGCTTTGGCTTTTTGCTTCCGCTCTTTTTTGGTACCATTTTTGTGCTCCACAACTGGCTCCTCGTTCGCCTTCTCTCCGAAAAGCCAGTGTCTGAAAGCGGAAACGGGGTGAGTTTCAACTAGCGACCAAATAAGAAACTTACTTTCGCCAACGGGTGACTCGAACCACGTCACCTACTTCTAGCTTAATCCGGGGCTCGTCGGTCAGAGGAGGGCTGAGGCAAACCCGGCAGCCCTGGGACCACAGTGGCACCCAACTTCCGGTCGCTGGTCTATGGATGGTGTAGGTTCTTGTGCGTGCGCGTTTCTCCGACTTCTGTCGCAACTGTTCGCGCTGTTCGATAAATTACTCCATGTTCAAATATGTTATAATTATTCGAGTAGTATTTACCGTCAGAGTATATTGATCACAACCGTCCGCCACAGCCCACACAATTCCATTGCCAATCGGTGCGCACGTCCAGCTAGCGACCTGCTGCAAATTACGCCACCTACCCAAATCATACGGATAGCGAAATGTTTCCCCGCTGGCTTCCCGGCGGTGTTTCGCTTTTTCGAGAATCCAATCTTCGATGCCGGTTCGATTGTTCAAAATCGATCGAACTTGGAAGAACAGCAGCATCCCGACGGCGATGATAACCCCTATGGCAAGTCCAACATTCAGCACGCCCAGAATCAAACTCCACAGCCCTAAATGGACGGTCGCTTTCGAGTACTGCCCATAGTACACGTACCAGTCCCGGTGCAGCCCGGCATACAGTGATCCAGCCAGAATGACTGTGGCATGAATGCAACCAGCAACCGCGAACGCCAAGAACCACGTGAAGTACGCATGGTTCGCCCAGCCAACGCAGTGGTTAATCCACGGACAGTGATGGTCCATCTTGATCACGCATCGGTCACACTTCCGGCAGTGATGCGACCGTGGTGCCTTAAAACCTTCACAGCTGGTGCAGTACTGTAGGAACTGTTCATGCTTCGGATTCTCCGGACGCCAGCGCAGCGGCAGGAACTTGGGACCAGTAAGAGAGGCCATCACAAAATTAAACCCGGTGCTCGCCGACAGCATCAGGAATATGGTCTGGTTGAGAAAACCTCCGAACGACCGGTTCGGGGGCCACCACATGGCATTCAGGTAGAGCGTCATTAGGGTGATGGATTTGATGATAGCTGGAAAAGTGACGTGAAACCGAATCATAAGGTTAAAATAAATAGTGCTACTTTGCCCAAATTAAAGGTTAACCGGCATGTTTGGAGGTCAATCATCATCAATCATGCTGCAAATAAATTCCAGCTTATCCACTTTATCCATACGGAATTTAGGTACAATAAAGCACGACACCTACCCCGGAGCACGCAACATTCAACCCGTAGGGGCCACCTATCTAACATGTGCCAGTTTGTGATTTGTTCATGGAACTCGAGCAAATTCCTAGACCTAACACAACGGTAACTATTGCGTGCGTGAAAGAAAAACTGCAAGGACATGGTTCCGTAGTTCATGCTGCCCTAGTTTTTGGCACCCTAGCGCGGCGCGACCATTTCACCACCACGTAATTAATTAGCATACTAATCACTTCTGGTGGACAGCATGAACACGAAGCCTACAACTGAACCGAAAGCCACTGGAAACGGGGTTTGGTTGTCATTCGAAGAATGCAATCTAAATTGGTGGAATTAAATAGCCTTAAATTAAGTGTTTCCACCAGGCTGATTTTTTTTCACGTAAACTCGCTTGGAAGAGTGTTATGTTATTCGAAGAAATCTAATCTAGAGTTACTCGGGATTATGCTAGAAGTTTAATCTCAATTGTGGAGTCTGCCCATCCAAACTCATATTCAGGTTTAATAAATTTAGTTTTTGTTTTAAAAGATTTTCTATTGTATCGCTGTTCTAAGAGTTGAAGTTAAAAATTATATTCACTGCAATCGTGGTGGCTAGGCTATGTACTTCAGTGTAGGTGAAAATACACAACTGTTTCGTCTTATCTACTGTAATCAGGTTTTAAAATCCTTTTATCCAATATTAAAACCAGTGCTTTGTTATTATTAGACTATTAGTTTTCAACTTTGTTTCCAATCATACACGCTTTTTGCTCCGGCTTATAATCAGCCAGTTTAGCACGTTTCTTATTTTGGAAGATTGCATTTTTTATGGACGAGGAATGTTATAGTGGGCAGAACGCGAAAACCCGTTCACTTCAAGGACCAAACCGGCCCTAGAAAGTATATGGATTCATAGATTCAACATGCAAGGTGATTAGTATGGATTAGTAAGCGCCAAGGCGCTTAGGAAGAGTAACACGCAACACGGCAGAAGCTAATAACAGTTGAAATAAGAGTATTCGTTTCTACAAACAACGTCATTAGTTGACAGTCTAATTGTAATGGAGAAAAGCCGAAAGAATCGTACAGCAAGGGTGATTTAATCGGTATAGAAATGGAAAGCCGTAAAAACTACTGTGGACATTGCAGCACTAATCAACAGTTGGCGTGTGTGACCGAATATCAAGTCGCATGTTTCCAAACCCTTTAAAAACGGGACGGGTAATGCTATTTTCTAACTTCATTCATGTTCAAACAAAGAATCACTCGAAAAGTTGTCGTTTTCATTCATGCTGCCGTTGAATAAAATAGATCGAAAGATACTCACTCATCGCAATCAGCGGTCCCCAGTGGAAGAACCGCCAGAAGACCGCTGCAAAGCCACTCGTCATTGTGCGTATCGGTTCCGATCGGTCTGCTGTCCTAGCTACTTTTGGTGTGGTTTTTGTGCTCACGTTCGTTTGCTTTCCATCTACTGGGCCATGGGCCTGGGTCACGGCAAGATAAACAACTTCACCGCACAACTGTTGAAGGTCGGAAAAGTTAGAATTTGGTGCCACCAGAAGGCTGCCTACGCGCTTCGAGCACTTATTTATAATCTTCTGCTAGTTCTACTGCACCACACACGAAACTTCAGTTCTCCAGCCAGGGCCTAGATGGAAACTACCTTTCGCAATGACGCCTATCGAGTATCTGAATCAACTTTTTTAGCTAGTGTTCACCTATCACAACTCGGGCGCACCTATGAGCTTTATGGTCACGCAATTCATGAGCCGCTACGTGCAGACATTATATTAAACCATACTGAACAGTGAACATACAAAACATATACCAAACATACCGCGAATGACACGACGCAATCACTGTTCCGTCAAAGAGAAAAAAACGCCTGAGTGATTTGTGCTGCATGTGTCGCTGTGAACAAGGTTGCCAGTTTATTCTGAAGAGAACGTATACAGTCTATAAAAGCATAACTGAATAATAAGCATTTTAGGATAATAAGCTAATTGAGTATTTAACTCAAAATCTATTTCACGTTTCGCGCAAATGTGTTCAAAAACATAATTATTCAATTTTTTTTAACTAAAAATAATAGTTGAAACTCTAGAAATGGATATATTCGAGAAGCTTATAAATGAAATTATTTTTGTACTATATAAAAATTTTACAAGTATAACAACGCGCGCGTCACTCGGTTGAAAATGACTGCTCGTTTTATCGAACAATGGTCCAACAGGTCCAACACGTGTTCACCGTGGTGCCTAGTAAATCAATTCTAATCGCTATGAAACACGACTATTCGAAGTCCGATTGAGCTGAAATTGGGTTGTTTAAAAACGAGCTGCGTTTTCAAACAACACGTGATTATCAAAATTTTTCTATCGTTGCCCTTCAATTTTCAAATCACGAATTGGGTTGTTTAACTACTCACGGATTCCTGATTTTTATATATCAGGTAAAAGAGTATAATTCTGAGCAAAACGTGATTTTTTAAAATTTTATATCATTGTCCTTCGATTTTTAAATGAAAAATCAAAATCGCTACAATGACAGTTGGTATATGGGCGATCTGTCATTGTAGCGATTTCGAACAGTTTGAATTCGTGATTTAAAAATTGAATGACAACGATAGATTTTTTTTGAAAATCACGTTTTGCTTAGAAAAAGCAGCTCTTTCAGATGAAATAAAAAACCGATAAAGCAAAACAACCCAATTAAAACTGCTCTAAATCGCTACAATCGCAGCCCATGTAACAATTGTCATTCAAGCGATTTAGAACGATTTTTATTCTTTATACAAAAATCGAAGGACAATGATATAAAATTCAAAAAAAAAAATACGTTTTGCTCAAAAAATTACACTCTTCTAGCTGATGTAGTAAAATCAGCAATCCGTTTTTAGCTAAACAACCTAATTTTGCATAGGGACTTCTTTAGAGGAGACGAAACTTTTGAGTCCTATCGCTAAACGGAATTTGAAGATAAAATTTTTCTCATATATTCCATTGGGATCCTAATTCAGACTTTGTCACGAACCCGCACTATTCATCTGTAAAAAATGTAATGTTCATGTGTATTCTGATGGTTTGAAGCTTTTGTACCACATAGAGAGCAAATTCCCATAAAATCATATTTTCCAGGATTTTTCACAATATTTTTTTCATCACACATTTGCCCACTGTTCGGTAAAACGAACAGTGAAAAACTCGGTTGTGAGAGTCGGTGAAAATTTTCTGTCTTTGCTAATGGGTGTGCACGCTTGCTTAAATCAACACAAGTTTTTGTCTTTGATTATTAATATGCACGCTTGCTTATAGTGACACCAGCGGCATGTTTGCCCACTAAGCAAAATTTCAAAATTATCGATGAAGTCGTCCTCAAGTGGCACGTCTGTTTATCTGTATGGATATTTTCCAATAAAAAATATTCCTCCTGAGAAACCAAAATTCAAATTATTTTTCTGTTAAGATTATTACCGAAAGTTACTGAACAAGAAATAAATATAACTAAGCCTGTTCAAAACGGGTTTTTCCTTGATTGGTAATGCTTTTCAAGAAGGTACATTTTTCTGTAGTGATTACTGAAAAAAAAATTATTCAAAAGCACTCTTTTTCTTTTCCCACCAATTCTTCGTGGCTTTGCAATCAAATTATTGTACAGGAAAAGCCAAATGAGTTCTATCTTTTGACGTGGGACTACGTCTTTGTTTACTATACTGGGATGCATTCTGTAAAATTGTAAATGAAACTGGCAAATGTTGCGTCAGATTTCAAACGATAATAACAGCATAACCACACGATGAATAACAATAACCAATATGTTGTTGGATAGATAAAATGTTGAACAATTTTGTAATACGCTAGTTATCATTATTTTTTCATTGCAAAGCGGTAAAAATCGATAAAAAAGGTCAAGGACACATTTACGCGAATAATGAACCAATTACATGCAAGCATTCCTAGCACAGACGACGTGAATGGACACCAACCTTTCCCTGTGATATTCTCTGTATCAATATTCAAAAAAATACAGAGTCTCCTACTCCCAATAGGTCAATTTATGTTTGCTTCCATGAGCTTAGACTAGTTTGATGTCTCGAAGGTTAAGGTTTTTTGAAAAGTTTGAAACAACCTTTTTTTTGAACGATTTTCAAACCTGCTATTAGAGTGTAATAAAAAACTGATGTCTTGACAGAAAACATGCTGATAGAAGCTACAGTACTATACAGTATATGTTTAACTTCACAAATAATATCTATATGTATATTAGCTGTCTTCATAATTGTTGATTGCGACGATTTTTTTGTCACAACAGATGATTGCGACGATATTTTGCTGGAGCTTGTTGATAATTTTGTTTAACATTTCTTCTTATGTTTCCGTGTTATAGAACTTATGAAATGGCTTCGGAGAGTGTTAAATAAGGCAATCCCATTCATCATGATAACGTAAGTATTGTTGGATTTGGTTTTTAAAGAAATGGAGTGATTTCTGATTTAGACGCATTACGAGAAATTCTTGGTGCTTCTTCAACAACAACGATACGCCAGCCACAGACAGACGTCCATGCAAGAACAACATTGATCAAAATTTCCGTGTAAATTTTTTCGTGGTGCACGAGGCTGGCGGTACTGGTAGCGCTATCTGGTTACGGATTGCTACTACAAAAAACTTTACACAAGTTTGGAACTCAGCTTGGACGTCTGTCTGCGCGCCAGCCTTGTCAAATAAATGCTGTTTGCAAAAAAAGCACTACAGATACAATATGGCCAAGTGTAAACGAGATTCTTTCGAGTGTTGCCAAATATATCTCTATAAAAAAATTAAGGGGAGGCTGAGAATGAAGATGCGTAAATCACTGAACAAACGAATTTATTCTGTCTGCGGACTCTGTAACCTTTGTTACTAAAAATCCCTCTAATAACGGTGTTTAGTCCCACGTCACCATTTCATACAACCCTAGGGCTGCAAACCTTGTAGTATTTAATCAATCGACGATCCACTGTTGCATTTCAGTCTTAAACTTTTTATAAACTTGAGCACGCTGCTTCCGGAAGAAGAATCAGTTTTTTTTTCGTACAACGAAATCCATTTGCAAATAGTTGAAAAAGCTTTTCCATAGATCCTTGCCAACTACTTTCGGGACATTCCGAGAAAATAATAACCATATAATGAATAATATACCGCGTTGTAGGAAGCATATTTTCAACGAACGCATAACATCTAGTCATTCAGGTGAGTTATGCTCGGTTTGGTTTGTTATACTCGGTAACACATGGCTCGAAAAACTGTCCTTCAGCTGTGATAATTCGATATTTGGGTTCATATTTTAATTTATTTACCAAATCTAAAATAAAAGCATTAAGTCTGTATTACACTCTTTGACCAATGGTCAAATATTTGACCTTTTGACATAATGGTAAAATTTATTTGACAACATTATTGATGTTTGCCCGTGTTTGCCACATTAAAAAATTGGAGAGTGACAAACAATTGATCAAATTTTTATCTGTCAAAAAGTGACAAATATTTGACGCTTGGTCAAAGAGTGTAATACAGTAGAGATGGTCGGGTTTGATGTTTTTCAAACCCGTACCCGACCCGAACCTGAATTTTTCTTCGGTCGAAACCCAAGCCCGACCCGAACCCGAAACTTTTTTTTCGTTCAAACCCGGATCCGACCCGAACCCGAAAATTTTATTACTTTGAAGCCCGAACCCGACATTTCATAGATTTTATAGTCGGGTTTCGGGTTTTCATACCCAAACCCGACTTGAACCCGACATTTTCAAACCCAAACCCGACCCGAACCCGAAAATATTTTTTTCACAAAACCCGAACCCGACCCGTACCCGACACTTTCAAAAATTTTCAAACCCGAACCCGATCCGAGCCCGTCGGGTACGGGTCGGGCTCGGGTTCTGGGTTCGAAAACCCGAAACCCGACCATCTCTATAATACAGCCTTTACTAAAATTGATCTGCCTGATTGACTTGGAAGTACACTCTATTGCTAGCAGCCAACGTGATCTACCTTATCGACTGTGCTTCATGCAGCAAAGAGTGTGTTTAATTTTGTTGCTCCACGAGAACAGTGATGCCACACATTCTCTGTATTTTTCCAAATGGGAAACACATTTTCAGTAAAATGCATTCGTTTATCTGTTTATTTTTTTCGCAGAATACAAATTAAAAATTGAAAAAAGATATTTGTAATTCAAAAAATAAAAATGTACATATAATTTTTTCGTTAAGGATCAGTGAGTAAGTTTAGCCAGAGAGACAGTCTGTTGCCCGCCCACGCCCCTGCGCGGATACTATAAGCGAATGGCAAACAAAAGTAAACACCGAACCCGAACGTGAACGATCAGATCAGAGCAGTCTGCCGTCGTCGTGTCGACTTGTGGTGTGGTGGCTGTGTTTGCGTTCGGATTGGTTGCCGCTGGCGACAAATATCACCGAAAAATTCCGTAATAACGTTCACCTGTACATCTAGTGAGTTATTTAGCCGTTGATTTGCAAATTTTGGAATATAGTTGTGTGTAAGTGAGTGTTTTTTATAAGGCTGTTTAAAGGAATTTCGTTCCCATTAGCGTAGCATAATGGATCTCACCTAACGAGAGAGGCTATCCAGTTATTCCAGTTCAGAAGTCGTTGACCTACTTCGATCGACTGCACACGTCATTCTGTTGCTTTGCTGGGCCTTCGTGTATTCTAATACGTTTTTGTTTGTTTTGGTTTTGCGGAACAAACTTCCGAAAACAAATCCAAGCAACCTTATGAAACGTCGGTTTCATTCTGCTGTTGTTATTTAGTTTGTAGCCAGGAAGTAGGCTGCAAATCAATTGTTTATTTTTTTCTTTGCTATGGCAACTTAAATCGTGCTTAACACTTTGCATACGACAGTAGCAGCAGCAGCAGCAGTTTGCTCAAGGAGAAATCGGTGATCTTAAGCTCGCGTTTTCGCTTTCAATTTAATGCTTGTCATCATGGGTGCAAATTTACTTATTCCATCCACGATTTATCGTCATAAATTTAAACCAAATTTGCTTTATTTTTCAGATTCGGTTTCACTATTGTCTCAACAGAAGCGCATTGTATTCTGACTACAATCTGTTAGGCAACACAGCTACCAGTTAAACATAGTTACTAGCGAGTAATCGATTGCGAACACAAAACAACAACTGTGCAACACTAAGCGGTTTCTCACGTCGAAAAACGCAGTCAAACTGCGTTGCACAATGCCACAACCCCCGCTGCTGGCTACCTTGCACGACGGCGTGGGAAGTGAGGATTGAATTTGGTTTGTTTACCATTTGCTGGAACGCAAAAGTTTGCTCCACTTCGCTCGAGCAAGATCAACAGCCAACAAAGGATGGCCACCGTAGTCGCACCATCTAGTTCCGTTGGAGCAAGCCTGATCGTAGCCTCGAAGGGTGCCGTTACAGGTGGCAACAGTGCCGAAGAGGGCAAGGAGCTAAACAGTATAGTATTCGAGTCGTTCAGCCACACCGGAACCATTCTGAAGGGACTCAACGAGCTGCGGATCAAGGGCGTACTGGTAGATGTGGCACTGCGAGCTGATGAGAAAATCTTTCGGGTGAGTATCAATTGATGGTCGTTAGACGAGGTGCTGCTACATGTGGAAAATGACGAATTATCGTTCAGGATAATTTGCTCAATATAAAATCTCGGTTGTTTATTCAGGATCAAGTTTGCGATCTTATTAAAAACAAAACGGTACAGCATGGCAAATCGTGTCAGAAACTAGGAATATTCATCGAAAAAATATGAAATACGCTCTGCTGCTTAGGTGGCATAACAATAGACAATTTTAACTCTGTTCGAGTGCCTAAGCAACTAACCGATAAGTTCTACTGTTTATAATTATTAACAGGCTCACCGTGCCGTCCTGTCCGCGTGCAGCGAGTACTTCCGGGCGATGTTCTCGAGCCACACGCGCGAATCCCGGCTGAGTGAGATCAACCTGTCCAACGTGTCCCCGCTGGGGATTGAACTACTGCTGGACTACATCTACACTGCCAAGCTGACGCTGAACCTGGCTAACATTCAGGAGGTCCTGTCGGCTGCCAGCTACATCCAGCTGGAGTCGGTCGTCGAGGCGTGCCTCAACTATCTCGACCAGCAGCTCGATCTGGACAACTACATCGATGTGCTAATCATTTCCGAAATGTACTCGCTGAAACGGCTGAATCACAAGGTGTATCGTTTCATCTGTCATCACCTGAATGTGATTTCCAAATCAGCGGAATTTTTCCGACTGAGCGAGCGACAAATCGAGCTAATTTTGGCAGGGGATTACCCGGTAACCTGTACAGAAATTGAGGTGCTGGGAATTTTACTGCGCTGGATTCAGGTGAACTGTGATGAACCACGATGCGACCCGGCTGCCAACTATCGACAGTTGATTCGCAATCATATACGCTTTATGGATATTTCCCTGCAGGAACTGTACAACCTGCTCTGCTCGGATGAATTTCAGTTTCGTTGGATTGATAGGTGAGTTTGAATGATTTCATTTCTGAATATTTTTTTTTGAAACAACTTCGATTTCAGATACGAACTGTACGACTTCATCATGAAGATTGGGGAGCAACAGTGCATCAAGTATAAAATTTCTCCCCTGAATAAGATCCAGAACTACCGTGGGTTAGAGCTGGCGATTATCAAAATTGGGGGCTTTGATCTGTCTGGAATTACGAATGAAATCACGTACTGTTTTCCGGGAAGTTCCTGTCCCAATCAAGTTGGGAAAATCAAGCTGATCCGGAATCGTTCCCTAGGCGAAGCTAGTTCCAGTCAGACGGCTGTTCCGAATGAACGTGGCTCGAAAGTCGCACCGTTAACCTCGTCGTTAGCCACCAAGCGTAAAGATGTGAAACTGAATGGTAAATGGCGCTACCTCACAACGATCCCCCACATTAAGCAGAGTAATTTCGGAGTGGTAGTGCTAAACAATCACCTGTACGTGATAGGCGGATGTTACGATATTTCACTAGAAGAGTACATCCATCCGTTCGGGTTTCGCTACTGCCCGATTAAAAATAAATGGGAAACGATAGCTCCCCTCCAGCAGGACCGTTGTCGCTTCTCGCTCAACGTAGTCGGCCATAGTCTAATCGCTGTTGGTGGTAACAGTGAAATGGATGATGATGGTGATCGATCGGTGTCAACCTGCGAGCAGTACGATCCGATAGCTGATAAATGGACCTACATTGAATCACTGCCAGAGTACCGAACTCAACATGCTGGAGCTGCGTTCGGTGCTACGCTTTATGTATCTGGTGGATTGGATCTCTACAGTGGGGTACTTGGGACGCTCTGGAGCTACTACAGTTTCAACGAGAAGTGGGAAAAGTTAGCGAATATGTTGCATCCTCGGGCGGACCATGTGATGTTCACCATCAACCGAAAGCTGTACGTCTGCGGCGGTTGGTACGAGGTTAACGGACAGCGCGTCCTGGCCGACAGTATCGATTGCTATGATCTGTTTAGTAAATCACCAGCCTGGCATCGGGTAACGCAAATTCCTACCCCCAAGTATCATGCGGGAATCGTTGCAGTGCAGGAGAAAATCTACATCATCGGTGGGTTCGGATCCGATGACATTTTTCGCCACACAGCCGCCAGCATTGAGTGCTACAATGTTGCCGAGGATCGGTGGTACAGTTTGAAAAAGTATCCCAAAAACGTTTGGGAGCATACGTGTGCGAATTTGTATATTCCGAAGTATCGGGACGATATGGAGGTTATCGACGACAATGGGGGCGATGATGATGATGATGACGACGAAGACGACGAAGATGATGACGAGGAAGAGGAAAAGAATGACAGGGACGATGTGCTCGACGATGAAAGTGATAATGCTAACAGTAGCGCCATTTAGAAGAGAATTTCAACGTAAAAGAAGCTCTCTGCGGTTTAGGATAAGTCCGTACGAAAAGTACAGGAGATATTTATTAAATTATATTCGTTGGTTATCTGTGTACATCTACTGGGAAAGAAATGCCTACTAAATGAAAGCAACTATAATATTTTTTAACATACTTTTATTATTCTATTTTACTATAATCTCTTTCTGGAGGAATGCATTCCTCCGTTTTTGTTTCCACAAACTACCGCTTCCATGCCCGCTCAATAATCCAGTCAAGATAGCTGGAAACACGAGTGTAAATTCCGGCGTAATTTTCGTCTCCACAACCGGGCCCGGTGGAAACCAGCCCAACCAGATAGAACTTATTGTCCTGCGCAAGTACCAACGGACCACCGGAGTCTCCTTCGCAGGTATCGGTCGCAACACGATCCGAGTTAAGCTCACCCAGGGCACAAATTTGTTTATCGGTGAGATTGAGCGGATAACCGCCGGCTGTGAACCGGGCTTGGCAAGTGCTTCGTAATACCGGATTGACTGTTCCTTTCAGCAACGAGTTTGGTAGATTTTCTGCAATTAAAAAAATCATGTTAGCTGAGAGCTGATTTCCTGACAGTTGATTCATATTTCACCTGCATTATCTTTACCCCATCCCATCAGGGTTAAATTCGCCGACTCCGGAAGATCGATCAACGATGTGTACAGACAAATCGGTTGAACTTGGTCGTTCATCGTGACTGGGTCTCGCAGTTCAATCAGCGCGATGTCGTTTTGTTTGCTCAGGTGACTGTAATCCTTGTGCCGATAAATTTTTGCAATGTTATAAGTATCGGCCAGAGAGTCGTCCGCTTGGTTTGTCCCTAGGCGAATGGACAGGGGTTTCCCAGACCGGAAACAGTGCGCTGCCGTCAGTAGAAACCGATTGGAAATCAGCGAAGCTCCACACCGTGTCCGTACGTCGGCATACACAACCAAAGCCATGAACGGGAACTCGCCAACTTTAGCCTCGGTGACCACACCGACCGCGTGGTCCGCAATTCGGACTCCCGTCTTTCGTACCGAGGCGCACGCCTCATTGACGACACGTGCGGATGAATCGAACGTTGCGTTCGGAACCGGCGCACAGCAGATTACCGGAACTTTGTCTTCTAAAAACTCGCAGTGTGACTCCCCCGCTCGGTAGCTCGCCATACAATCGGATGTTCTGCGGCAAACACCGGTGTTGCCGTTTTTCAGCGGACACGGGTCTTTTTCTGCGAAGGGTATAGTAAGCGATTTGTGAAATTCTTTGTCAGTTTGATTTATTTTGCATAACAATAATAATAAACAACAATTCTCATAAGCTGAAGGACAGTGTGAGCGGGTTCGTTGCTTAAACATCTACTTCTACTTGGTTTCCCAACACTTTACGATGCCCCACGCTCAGGAAGGCCAAATAAAGCAGTCACAGAATGTTGAAGTGTTGATTATTTGTTTTTGTTTGGATTTGCAAGACAAAATATTCATCGACTATCTAAAACATGGTAAAACAATCAAGAAATAATTGAGAGAATAAAAAAGTGCTCTTTCACCAAGACAACGGTCCCGCACATTCTGCTCGCGATATGACCGAGAAATTGAAAGAATCGTGCTACGATCTGGCAAGCATTCAACTCGAATGAAGAAGTAGAAACAAACGACTATTTTAAAGGCTTTGGCGCGCAGTACTATATCGGATTTTAAAAGAACTGCTGACATAAGAACATTACTCCAGATGGAGATTATATCGAAAAATAAAAATTTTTGTACGTAAATTTTCTTTTTTTTTATTGTTCTTTTTTTAATTGGAGCAAAAACCATCTAGCTCGCGGGGTAGAAATGCAAACATAACTACAAAATTGACAAAGTAAAGGCTGTTCCACATCAAACTCCAGCACGGAAAAAAGCTTTAGCAAATTGCCCATTGGGTATTTTTTTCTGAAAATTTGGGTAGAAATAGTTTTATCGCATGGCGTCATCTGGAAAATTCCTAACTATCTTATCGGGACATCGAAAAACAATTCGCATTCGTGCAGTCAACAGTGAGTCGTGTGACAAAACGTTCCCCAGTAACAATATTGGTTTTATAAAAGTTTTATTATGCCTAATACAACGCTATAAAACTTCGATATAACCAGTTTTGTTACTTGAGGTTACTACGAAAGTCTAGTCATCGAACGAAAGGAGAAATGCGGTCAGAATGGATGTTCTATTAGTGGCCAAAAAGTTGAATCTGTCCGAGTCTTTCGCGAAGGGACTGCATATGTACAAAGTGCAGGAGGCTTAAAATCGTGACATACAGCAAAATGCGGTTGGAAAGCCACGGATCCAGAAACTGTCCACCCAGATGCTGACGAAGCCTTATTGAATCCTTGCCTTATTGATTATGAGACGCGGCAGCATCCGGGGATCCGGGACCACTGTTCTTCACCGCCCAGCACAAGTCTGATATTCCGGAGAAAATGCAGAAGCAAGAGCTTTCAAAGTTCATCAAGACATTCGTTAACTTTCAAGTGGTCTGCTCATGTGACAAACGGAGTGCGCCGTTCGTGACAACCGGGACTGTAAACGGAAAGACCTACCTTGAGGGGTGTCTACAGAAACGTATGCTTTCTGTGTTGATCTGTTGAAGCAACACGAGGCCCTACGATTTTCTGGCCAACTTCAGCTTCCTACCACTATTCGAACGCTATCCTGGAGTGGTACGAAACCAACGCACAGTGGTCCAATAAGGCAAAAAGTGGAACTTAATTCCATAGCGCCTTTCACCTTCATCCTAGCTTAAAAGTGCCTTCGGAAGAAATATTTGTATGAATGGCCCTCATAATCGCAAATTGTCGAAAAGTATAAAAAAGTTACGATACTAAAAAGAAAAAAAATAACTTTTTGTTTTAAGAGATAGAAGAATAGTTTATTCAGAAAAGTTGTATAAAATTCAAAAATATGAAACTGTGTTGAACAAATGAAAACCCTATCTATTTTCTGTACAAAGTTATAAAGTGTATTACATGGAACTTACTTAAAACTTAGTTTTTGAAGTAGAATACTTCTCTCAGGAAGTTCGGCTACATAGAGATGTAAATGAAAATCTAAAACCGAAAAAAGTGAAAAATATGTCCAATTTCAAATGCTCATAAATCGGTTAGTATTCGATGGTTTTCCTTCGTTCTTGCAGCAATAGATTGGAAAATCTTCTAAGATTCTTCCCAAATGAAGATAATTGTAAATTTATTATTCAAACTATTGTACTATTGAAAATAGTCAAGCCTTGTCGAATGAAAAATTCGACCTCTGATTGGTCGTTGTATGATTACTTCCCAAGCACGGTCGACAGAATCATATACCTTGCAATTTAAAATATGCTATTTGACCTATATAAGAGCCTGTTTCAGCCGAAGCCGCTCATAAAAGTTCTAGACAGCGACAACAGCAGCAGTCCTCCCTTAGCAGCAGCAGTGGATACAACAGCAGTAGCAGTGCAGCGGATAACGACCACAGCTGTGGTATGGCAACGGATATCAAAGCGCGTCTCAGCATCGATAGCAGGACCACGTGATGCAGGGCAGCGGATACCAATGGCAACGGAAGCGTCCACTACTGTGGCAACGGGGATAGCGCAGCGGTTAACGTTGGTCTCAGCATCTATATAAGCAGGGTCAGCTGATGCAGTGTGGCATTTTAGTAAAATGCTGTCTCTGAGCGATAGCAGGCACACTAGCAAATGCACCCAATGAAAAGAATGTTCTGGAAAGCTTTTCAGTGTTTATTTCCTCCAAGGAATACTTTATTCGCACTGCCAGTGATAACGCACAGATGTGATCGGCATCTTATCAAACATTGAATCAAAAAACGAATTGTCCTTTTCAGGATGAAATAAAAACCTAATTGAAGAGTTAATATTTTCTCTTAAATCAATTTACACTTTCAAGAAATTTGGAACAGATATATATGTATTTGGTTTCATCTCCGTGTCTCAGAACGTACTGAATTATCTTTTCCTTCAGTCATGAGCACAACATCCGAAAAGTTTTCATTATCAGCATAGAAATTAATTTTTCGCATAATCAAAATTCAAAAATTATCAAGTCCAAATCATGACAAGCAACTATATTATTGAGAATGGTCAATCTTTGTTGAAGCGCGAAATTTGACTGATCTGATTAGTCGTTAATATGATTGCTTCCCAAGCACGGTCGACAGAATCATAGACTTTGCCATTTTAAATTTGCTATTTGTCTGTATAAGAGTAAGGATGGGAAATATCGACTGAAATGGCTATCGATAGTTATCGATGATTTTCTACTACTATCGGTAACTATCGATAGGTTATATATTAGCATGGCTACGGATAGCGTAGCAGTTACAGCGGGTTTAGCATCGATAGCAGCTGATGCAGTAAGGCACTTTAGTGAAATGCAGTCTCTGTGCGATAGCGGGCACTAGTAAATGCATTCAATAAAAAGTTGACTCATCTTTACAACACATGAGCCGTCGAGTTTGAGTGTTAAATCAGCTTTTCACTGTTTGTTTTATCACAAGAAATACTCTATTCGCACTGTCAGTGATAAAGCCAAGATGTGATCGGTATCTTATCCGATATTGAATTGAACAACAAATTAAAAAATGACTGACACGCAAGCAGCTGGGTTTTCTTGTAAAAGTATTCTACTTCATCCTTGCGGTCGTGGCTTTGCACACAACCTTCCTGTGATTTTTTTTGTACTTAACTTTTGTTAGTTGCATTTTACATGAACGTGTTGTTCGGAGGAATTGTTAGGGCACATATAACACACATTTTTGCCAAAGACCGTATATCTCCAGGACTTTTCCTTATAAAGTTATATCTTATTTTAGCTAATTTTTTCGATAATTTCAACAACGTATAGGTTGAAAAGGGGCAAGTGGAATCATGTTGTCAATACTTTTCCTCAAAGTTAAGCTGAAGTACTATAAACTCCTTCAGGTTCCATTTGTCCCAATTCACCCATATAAGAGTACGGCGAACATATGTTACCGTAGGTTTTCATATATCAATAATACTAACTTTTTTGTGTTAAGAGATAGGAGAATGATTTATTCGGCAAAGTTTTAGAACGCAAAAAATATGAAACTTGCTGAACAAATGAAAATCCTATCTTCATTGGGTACAGAGTTATAGAGTATATTCTATAAAAGTTAACTATAAAACTTTTATTAGTTCCATTTTACAAAAAAACGTAATTCTAGAGAAGTATTTGGACATTCAAAACACACGTTTTTGTTGAAGGCCACACATCTCCAGAACTTATCCTTACAAAGTTGTAGCACATTTCAGCATATTTTATACGATTTTGAAATTATCGAAAAAATATGCTAAAATATAATATAACTTTGTAAGGAAAAGCCCTGGAGATTTATGGTCTTTGCCAAAAATGTGTGTTTTGATGATGATGATGATGATGGTCCCGCCTCTTACCCCTACAAAGATTTGAGGTAGACGATTTATCTATTAGATAATTAGTTATTACTTCAATTAAACCAGAAAGCAAAAAAAAACGGACTGGTTTTGTCAATACAGATATAAAATCCTCCATAATATTCCAATGCTTAAACGGCAGTATTACTGAATAAAAAAAAATTTAAACACAAATTTCTAAGCCGTTCTACGACCAAGATTACCAAGTTCTAATTATTTTACTTCTTTCAATCAATTGAACATTATTCACATCTGAATTAAGCCAACACCCAATCTAGCCCACAGCTAAATTGCTACAGTCCCAACAAGGCCATTCCCGCCGAACTCAGCAAGCGAATCACAGGTGAACCGTGAACTTAACATGAGACTCATGAGGATGTCCCCACCTAGGGAAGTCTAGAAAATTTCCAACCCGAAAAAGTCCTAGAACAGCTAGGAATTTCAACGTCCAAAGACAATCAAAAGTGTCATAATTTTCCCGAGTAATCCGTCGTATGTCCAGAACTACTTAAAAGTTTATTGTGTCACAAAAACTCAATTTTCATAACATACATCAGCATAATACATCTGTATGTATGTAAATAAAAAAAACCTTTATTTTTCAAAATGTCATATATTAATTTAAGAAAGGTAGTCAATTATATCTGTGTAACGCGCGCGATTCTCAAACCTTTGTAGACTTCTCATTTATTTTTTTTTTACTACTACATTAAATACAAAATCCATCATTATCATCGGGACGAACATAATAGTTTTTACAATGCTTAAATAAATACTAAAAAGCTATTACAGCAAAAGTCCACATAAAATCATCCGTTATGAAAACTTCGTCAATTTAGTGCGTGAATTGTAAAACATTTCTGTTTAGCTGCCTAAAAAACAGCTTTAACGTGTGAAATACATTGTCTCTTGAACTCAAGTAGCGTTGCTGCACGTTTGACCTGTGTAGGCATCGAATTGAACACTTTAATTCCTTTAAAAAATAATGAATTCTGCGAAGCTCCAAAAATAAAATTTGGTGTTCGAATTTCTGTCGCGTTTCTAGTATTGTATCTATGAATATCACTTCCTCTCACAATTCGATCACACAAATATCGAGGCAGCAATCCGTTAACTATTTTAAAAATGAACACCATCGTCATGAACACAATTCGCTGCTTCACAGATAACCATTGCAAGGCATCCAACATCAAGGCCGAGGAAGTGAATCTACTACATCTCAAAATTAACCGCATAACTTTATTCTGCAAACGCTGTAACCTCGATATTTGAGTTTCATTTGCCAAAAATAAAATGGATGAGCAAAAGTCCAAGTGGGGAGAGATGATTGATTTATAGAGATGAATCTTGCTAAAAGTACTCAACTCTTTATTCAAACGACAGAGAATTCCATATTTTTGGCAATTTTCTTGATGACATTGTCAATATGAATATTGAACTTAAGTTTGTCATCAATAGTCACGCCAAGATATTTCATCTCACGTACGCGTTCAAGTGTCTCGCTGTCAATTTCCACAGAGACATTTTCAGTAACACGGTTGCGCGAAATAACCATAAATTTAGTTTTACTTATATTCAGTTTTAGTTGTTTGAATTTCAACCATCTACTCAGCGAACACAAGTCCTCATTCAAGCGAATAATAGCAAAATCGAGATCTTTAGCTGCAATGAACAGTACAGTATCATCAGCAAAAAGGTTAATATCACAGAAACGTAAAACTTGTCTCATGTCATTAATGTACATTATGAATAAAATGGGCCCTAATACACTTCCTTGAGGTACTCCAAGAATGTTTCCCATGGGAAAAGATGTAAATTCATTGAAAATAGTCCGTTGAGTTCTGTCACACAAGTAGCTCTCAAACCACTTGTATGCAGTACCTGTAATACCAAAGCGCTTTATTGTTCGTAACAATAAGGGCCTAGAAATTGTTTCGAAAGCGCGTTTTAAATCCAAGAACACTGCAACAATAGTTTCTTTACGCTCAATATTTTCATTCCATTTTGCTAACACCAAATTCAACGCAGTTTCACAAGAATGACCTTCTCGATAGCCTGATTGTTCTGGTATTAACAAACTGTTCATATTGAGATAATTTAAAAGTTGGCCTTTGATACCAAGTTCTAAAATTTTTTCTAATGTGTGCAACATGTTGATGGGACGAAACTTTTCGGCTTTACTCGTACCAGCAACCTTTTGAATAGGAACCACCAAAGATTCCTTCCAAACTCGTGGCACGTGCCCAGTTTGTAACGATTCATTGATTAGGCCAAGGAGGTCGTGTCCGATGACATGAAAGCAATCTTGAATTACTTTTGCATTAACGTTATCGATTCCAGCCGTTTTTTGCATTGAAAAACAAATGTTTTTCAGTTCTATGTATGAAATAGGGTGAAAACCGGTCAAAGTACAGTTAACATTAATTGGCTGTTTCATTTCATCAGGTTCATCCACCAATTCAATAGATCGATTGATATCTGAAACACTATCGATAAAATAAGTATTGAACTTAGAAGCGATTGCTTGTTCTGATCGTTCTTCTGTGCCATTAAAGGTTATGGACCGCGATTTGCAAACGCCAGGTTTCAACAATGACTTTAATATTTTCCATAACTCTTTGCTGTTATTTTTATGATGTTCAATTTTCCTCTGTATATATTCGCTCCGTGTTTTGATCAGAGTTTGAGAATATATATTTCGCGCCATCGTATAGTTACGCCAGTGATCATTACTATTTGTTCTACAAAACTTTTTATACCATCCATCTCTCTTACGTTTAAGACGTAAAAGATCCAAAGTGTACCACTTGTTGGAGTTCTTCACAACAACAAACTTTTGTTCCACTAACTGATTAGTACACGTTTTTAAGACGTTATTGAGAACATCGGTTTTATGATCAAGGCACCCCGATAATGGGAAATCCACGTTTCTCGCGACAAGATCCGAAACCTTTCGTTTCGAGTAATTTTTCCAACACTTTAGTTTAACTAAATTATCATACACTGTTTATACTACTTTATATTACTTTACAGTAATAACAAGAGTCTCATGATCGGTTGTTTTCAATTCAGAATTTACTGCAGCGCGAACAGAATCAAAGTTTGTATAAACATGATCAATTAAAGTTTTACTAGGGGGATTCATGTCGAGCTCGTAAACAAATACCCAGCCGTAAAAATACTCACCTCCATTGACGAGTAATGGAAGATACGCAGTTTACGGCTTGGTATTCGTATACGAGCTCGATGTGAAGACCCCTACTGTGTCTAGAAATACGCGTATATTCAGTAACAACTTGTTTTAAATTGCAAAACTCTATTAATCTCTTCAAATGGCTCGAATTAAAGCTATCACGCCAGTTTATGTTAAAGTCACCAGCAATCACGTTAAATTTGCGGCTATCCACAAATAACTCAAACCAGTTTTCTAGTATTTGCAAAAATCGCTGATCACTAGAACTAGGGGAATGATAAACTACGCCATAGTTACCAACCTTCATGCCTCGGTCCACTGTTATGCCCAAAAACCAATTTCCTTCAGTTGCTTCATTGAAACAAACATTGAATTGTACTGATTCTTTGACATAAATAGCAACCCCTCCAGTATGTCTAGAATGTGATAAACAGGCAGCAATATTGTATCCCGGAATAGAATATTGATCAAATGCATCGATATCTACTATGTGTGTTTCTGACAAAAAAACTAAAAATGGACGATTCAACTCTACAATATGACGTAAAGCTACGTATTTTGTAGAGAGACCAGCAATATTCAAATATATAATATCTAAGCTACACACATTCCTGGAACCTGATTGCTATTTTTTGAAATGCAGGCTGCCTTTTTTTTTATCATACAATTTTTTATAAACTAAGCACTCTGAACTAGATGCCACATGGTTAACGTCCAGATTCATTTTACGATCTTTATTGTATTTAGAACAATTAACGCATTTCAATACAGTGGATGTGCATTCCGAAGTTCTATGATGCTCACTACACAAAAAGCACGTTTCATGGTTTTTGCAATCTGTACTCTTGTGGCCGAATTCTCCACATTTGAAGCATCTAAGGACATTTATCGCTGGAACTATAGGGCACCGATCCCACCCAACATTTACTTTTTTCGCGGATAATAAACAGTCATAAGTCTTTTTATCGACTTCTATCACAACGGTGTACTTGTTATACGTGAAACGTGGATTTTCAAACGTACGCAAGACTTTGACATCTCCAATTGCAATGTCTTCATTTTGACTTTTCAAAAAGTCAATGAAGACATCTGAGGAATATTGATCGCTCATGCCCAACACTTTTAATCTTGGCACCGGAGGTGTGGGAACAACAGCTGTATAGCTTTCACCCAGATTACCTTCAATGCCATTTTTCAACACCTCCACATTTTCTTTTGTTGCACACTCAACAATAACAGAGCCGTCTTTCCCGGTTTTAAAGTTACTAATCTTGTGTGTTTTAGGATTTAATTTTGATTTTAAAAACTCCCGCGTAGCTTCGCTACTTTGGGTGGACTCTTTTGGTTTAATCACGATGACCGGACAAGCCTTACGTTTCTTACTACCGCTCAAAACGTTTGCATAAGTCATCGGTTCATCGCTAAAACTTTGTTTTTCATCTTTCGTTTTTTAACCTTTTTAGCTCGTTTTTTAACCTTTTTAGCTGAATTACGGCTGAGATCAGCCGGTTCAGATATCACACTATTCATCGCAACTAAATCCCTATCACGTTTATTTTCAAAAAATGACAGAGTCATATTATTCATTTTTTCATGCATTAATTTTTCAAAATCGGCAACTCTTTCCTTTAGAGTACCATTTACATTTAATCTCATTTCTTCCATCCCGATCTTGAACGCGTTGTCTATCTGAGCTGCAATGTTGTTTTGCAAATCTGTAAAAGAGGCAGAAATTTTGTTAATCTCGTCTCTTATTACTTTGACATCCAAAACCGATACATTCTGCTCATCACAACACTGAACCAATAGAAAATTATCACACTTGAACAGAAGATTGTCATTCGCATTGATCAACTTAATAGTCGCATTACCGATGCCTACACAGCGAGAGTGAAATCTCTGTTTGCAGTTACAACAGTAAACGACATCGTTGATCACCACCGTTTGACTACACTTTGCACATTCCATATTACCTACACAGTGGATGCTGTACGGCGACACAACACTACCGGCAGAGACAATTGAAAAAGGAAAAAACAATGCCGACGGCAGCCAGCCGTGGCGGAAAGCAAATAAAATTGCAAAATTTATTCAAAATAAGCAGCAGATATTACTGCACTTCTACTTATCCTGATGAAGATCTTTCTATAGTACACTTTAGACACTAAATATTCTATGTGCACACACAATTCCACACGTAAAAATTCGAAAATATCACAGCACGTTATAAACAAACTATGATGCTCGTCATTACGCATGTTTTGTGGGTCCTTACAATAGAAGTTTCCCGTCAAAAAATTTTATTCGCTCACACGATGTCTTTTAATTTGTAAAACCGATCCTCATTTAAATTTTTTTCTATGAGGGTTGTAACTATTGAAAAAAATAAAAAAACGAAAAATGCACATTTTACCCCATCCTGCCGAACACACTTTTTTTGCGTTTCACCCTTTTTCCTCTGAGATTAGTGGTGAATTTCATTCAATGAGGCAAATGAAGGTGGGGAGATAGCGGGAGAAGAATGCTTATGCTACAAGTATACCATTATAGTGTTTATGAAGACAATAATAAACTAAACTTAATTAGGCGAGATCTCACACTCGAAACACGAACCGTGTTGTTCGATTCACGTTGTTTTTCAACCATGACGTTGTTTAGGATTTACTGTTTTATGCTGACTAACTTTTTTTCCGCACCTTCATGTATATCTCATTGAATAATGTTTACATCGATTTTCTGGCAGCTGTTTTCGATGTAAATAATCTCAACTAGGTAAAACAAACAAATACCTTGAAAAAGCTGTGTGATAAACCTCAATCCCACCCGCGGCAGAAAATGCAGCCGCAAGAATAAAGAAATTCGAAAACATTGTACACACTTAGAAAATTTCGCCGAATCTCGGCATTGTTTGTGCCGAGATACGGACAGCCGAGTGCTCGGCAATCATCTCGGCGGAATCTATTTTGCCGAAAATCTCGGGAGACCAATATTTGACAAATGTCATTTTATGCCGAGAATCGCGGCGCGCATTTGACTGTGCTCTCGGCAAATCCAGCCGAGAGGCGGCAAACTAGTCTAACGACTTTTCGGTTATATAAGCTGAATGCTCGGCACAGTAAAGAGCTTTTTTTTCAGTGGAATCCAATCGCAGAGAATAATTTCGCTTAGAATTCGGTAGTTTTCTTTCGAAAGATCAATTATAGGCTCGATGAGTTTCAATAGGTAATAAAATTTATTCATATTGAGTTTTGAATGTTTGTCTTTACCTTGGTCGCATGTAGGGCATTAGGCAAAACATTTAGTCTAATACTACGTCTAACGTTTATCCTTAAAACAAATATAATAATATTGCATTTATACTATTTTAAACCACACTTTTTCGACCTCCAGCCGCCTTCGAACTGTACGAATCTGTACTACATTTTTTCGGCCAACAGATTGTAAACACCTGTAGTTCGCACAAAATTCAACCATACCTTTATCTGCTTCCAGTTTGCTCGCCCGTAACACGCACAAATTTGCACTAAGAAAAATGGCGGCAACTCGTTCATGAGAATGACAGCTGCATTGCCGAAATACGGCAACAATCAAAATTCGTGCCGAGATCCCAGTGATGTTTTTGCTGACCTCGGCATATTCTGTGTTTAACGATAAATTCGGCAAAAAATAGAGACGAGATTCGTCAAGCTTTGTTTATTTGGCGAAGTCCCGGTAAAACGATTTGACGACTTTCGGCAACCGGCGTTTTTATGCTGAAATATCGGTTGAATCCCAAGTTGCCGAGTGAACTCGGATGTTTTTTTAGCCGAGCTTGAGATCCAGTTTTAAGTGTGTAAGTATTTTACGATTATCTAAAACTCTCAAGTTAGTAAAATGTAGATACACTAAGGTCACTTTTTACGCGGTTTTTTACGCGGGTTTTTTACGCGGCTTTTTTTACGCGGATTCCGGAATTTACGCGGTTTTTTTTTACGCGGATTCCGGAATTTACGCGGATTCCGGAATTTACGCGGTATTTTTTTGCCCGGATTTCGGTTCCCCTTCACTTGGATTGCAAATTTAACGATGGTTTTTTTACGCGGATTCCGGAATTTACGCGGTTTTTTTTACGTGGATTCCGGAATTTACGCGGTTTTTTTTTACGCGGATTCCGGAATTTACGCAGTTTTTTTTTTACGCGGCACGTATCCCCCGCGTAAAAAGCGACTTTAGTGTATTGTGATTTCAGCCAACAAAATAATGGGACATCTCTGGCGAGTGCAATTCCCACTGTCGGAATCGCTGCAACGGCAACCTTCAACAGCAGCAGCAGTACCTAACAATTTAACTACGGGAGTTAGTAGTTATAGTGTTCTGCTAGTTATATATAGTTATATATAGTGTTCTGCTAGTTACATATAGTTATAAATAAATGTTTTAACGAATAGTTTATTTCAAGTTTTTTCCTCTGGCTTTTCGAGTAGTGGTTCACATAGTTTTTCTCTATAATATCAAACTTTCGACTCATTCTCGGCTACGGCAAAATAGCTTAGCATATCGATAACTGGCAAACGAATGTTAGTGATGATTTTGAGCTTTCCATACTTGTTCGTGTCCATTACCGATATACTTCCTCTGCATGTACTCTAATTAAATATTGTATCGGTCATCCATAATTTCTCGAAAAGGCTTAAATTCCAGGATCAGGCTCGTTCCAGAGGTTCGAAGGGAGAACTGTGAATGCTTATGCAACCGGAGAAAACTGAGGCAGAAGCATTTAACGGTGAACATAATTTTAGAAGTTCGTTTTTTCACTGAATGGTTCTATACCGCCGTTTGTTCAATTTGGCTATTATAGACTTACGAGGTACATTAGTGAGTAAAATGTTACTTAACAGAAAGGCACAATGTCCCAGTGAAAAAATGTAACATTCGTTGGTTCATAATTGTAAACCGTGGAACATTTCAGAGACGTGCGAGATACTTTTGATAAACGTGGGACATTTCGCGGGACGTTTTTCTAAGTAGGACATTTTGTTAAGCAGTGGGACTGTCTCGCTAAATGCGGGTCGTCTGGTCGTTTAACTTAACAACACATGCGCCTCGATTTTGATGATTCAGAGGAATTGGTAAAGAAAGATCTGCATAAAAGGGCAACGAAAAAGCTTTTTAGTAGCAGTTGCATTATCTGGCCCGGGAACAACGAATGAGTACGGGTGATAAAATGACACGGATGAGTGTTAGATAGGATTCTTGGATTGGTCATCAAAAATCAGCGAGTGATGGTCACGGTCATAATTTACTGTTTGTCCGAAAAGGGTTACAATCCAGATTATAGTGCGTTTTACGCAAAAGTTTTACGAATATGATCGCCGATCGGTTGAAGAGCATACATGCATTGAAGCAAGCATAGGTAAGGAATCTACTTGCACATTTGTTTGCCGAAGGTGGATTTAGTATTATCAGTTCAGAAGGTGATAAATCGAATGATAGTTGATGGAAAACGACAAAGTTACGCTTTGGTTGGCGAGGCAAATTATATGGGAAATTCTACTGATGGAGGAGTATATTTAGTGTCTCTAGGTTTTCCTAGTTTTAAGCCTGTAGTCATTGCTGATAAAAGTCATTTTCCCCAGCAAAATTCTTCGAAAATTACAACCAATCATTTTCAATTTTCACTTCCAATGATCGCAGAACTCTTTCAGATACACTAGATTTTCGTCCTACGAACGTGCTGTTATACTCAGATGAAATAGATCGCGCGCATCGTTCACGGTTACGGAATAAAATTTGACGACAAATCCATTTGGTTGTATCCTCACTTCAAAGCGAAAAAGAAAAACAAACAGTCCACTCAACCAAAATAAACCTCACCGAAACACTTTTTCACTGACACTGACCGATGCCTTGACAATCTTCGTTAACTAATAAACTGATTTTGTTGTCTTGCTGTCATCGCATGAAATATAATGAGGTGTTTTGACAGTTCACTTCCATGCAAAAAGCGGGAAGGGAGAACTCTGAAAGGATTGTAAAAAAATAACGTTTATGGATGCTTTTTTTCACTTTCACTCAAGAGTGTCAACAAATATCAACCCTGCCTGTAGTACACTCTTTGACCAAGCGTCAAATATTTGTCACTCTTTGACAGATAAAAATTTGGTCAAAGATAATTATTTGCCACTGTCCAATTTTTACATGGGGCAAACATGGGCAAACAACAACCATGATGTCAAATAAGTTTAACCATTATGTCAGAAGGTCAAATATTTGACCATTGGTCAAAGAGTGTAATACAGGCTTTAAGCTTAAAGAATTCAAGGATAGTTTGCCACTATTTCTGAAACATTTTCTGAAAAGAGGAAATACAGTCGCAGCAGCAACGAATCAGTCTTTCTGAACGGATGCTGGATACCTCCGAATCGAGAGTTAAGTTTTAGTCTCGTTATTTTACGAATCGTGGAGAGACTTTTTCGGTGCAGTTCCGAAAGAATTTTGTCAGGTAATGTGTTATTTAAATTTGCGTGCAGAAGTTTTTTCATAGTGAATAAAACGGTGCTTGGTTTTGTCAACAATTCCAGTACCAAGAACATGTCAAAAATGACAATGTTGTCAAAAAGATTGGGGTGAATAATATTTTGAAGTGCTGCAAGAACGTAAGTTTCCAAACTCAACATTCATGCAAGGTGAAGAAAATATGCAACATTCATGCATTTTCAACTTTTCAAAAAATAATAGTAAATTAAATACTCATGGAAAAAAATGATTTTAGCGCTATTAATCTTTGAATGTAAGTACTTTGAAGAAAAAAATATAAAAATAGGGAGTAAGGTCCGACCGGAAATGTCTATTCTTCCGAACAACACTTTCGTGTAAGATGCAACTAACAAAAGTGAAGTACAAAAAACTAGCTTTTAAGTAAGTTCCGTGTAATATACTTCAAAACTTTGTACCGAAAAAAGATAGGATTTTCATTTGTTCAACAAAGTTTCATATTTTTGAGTTTTCTACAATTTTGCAGAATAAGCTATTCTTCTATCTCTCACCAAAAAAATGTTATTTTTTTATTTTTAGTATAGTAAACTTTTCATATTTTTTGACAATTTGCGATTATGCGAGACATTCATGCAAACAATTGTTCCGCAGACACTTTTAAGCTATGATGAAGGTGAAAGGCGCTATGGAATTAAGTTCTACTTTTTGCCTTATTGGACCACTGTGCAAGGGGGTCACTTTCGTACCCAAGGACGTGAACCCCCCAAACCCAACTATCAGTAGTCTGTAACACATAAACACAGACAACCAGATGTCCCACGAAATTTATTCTATTATTAAAAAACTGTCAATTCAAATGAGTTTCAGTTATGCGGAATATTCCCGCCGCAGCGGTGGTGGCGCTGATGTGCGTTTTCCCTTTAAACTGAGAGGTGAGACAGTGAGTTAATTTAAGTTTTTCTGAGAAAACCAGAAAATTAAAGAGCAAATCTGAGTAAATCTCGTGTCTCTGAATATCCATCCTTAAACTGTTTCCCACCGCAAATATACACATGAATGTTGCTCGGTCTCACCGTTCATAGGTAACTCTCGTGTCTCTGAATATACATGCTTTAACTTTTTCCCCACCGCGAATATAAACATAAATGTTGCTCGGTCACACCGTTCATATATTTTTCCATGTAACGGAATGCTGATGAAGAGCGTTTTGGAACGAAGAAAAAGGCTGTGTTTTTTAAAAAATATTCAATTTAGGAGGCCATATCTAGCTGTGGTCGAGTAAGCAAAAGTTTCATAACTACAGGAACGATAAATAAAAAATTTTACCGTAAGAAATGTTTGCAGAAGCGATTGATACCATTCCTACGAAGCCATGATGTCCCTTACTATTTTGACCTGATTTGGCATCCTGTCACTCCTCGAGGGATGTTTTAGAAAGGTACGAAGCGAATGGAATACATGTTATACCAAAAGATACGAATCCGCCAAACAGCCCGGAATTACATAAAATCGAACGATATTGGGCGCTTGTAAAGAGAGAGCTCTGTTGGCGTAAACAAAAAGCAATAACTGAAGAGAAATTTCGAAAATCGTGGACAAAAGTAGCTAAATCGGTTGCAAAGAGGTCAAAAGTTCGTCAATTCATCATACAGCCCAAGTAGGTAATGGATATTAGAGTTTTAATGAATATCGACGTACATATAAACGAATAAAAATATATCCCGAATTAAACTAATTGTACGATTGTTTTATTTTAAAATTCATGTGTCCAAACTTTGTCGCGAACAAGCCTTACTAACGTCGAGTAGAATCGAAGCTCCAGAAATTAAATTAGTTATTAGTTTATAATAATTGATTGCTAAAGCAATTTACCTAAAAAATAAACTGAAATATATCAAATAACCAAATACTTCCAACATCTGTTTTGTAACACTTGAACACATTTACGAGGCGCCTTTTCGACGGCACTCCGCGGTCTACACCTTTCTAAATTGTTGGTCCAGTTAACTTTCAAAAACATTTATCGGAGTTGAAGCATTTTGTAGAAAATCAGGTTTTATGAGTAAACATGAGAAGAAACATCTTCCGGTCAAGAAAAAATGTCATTCGTTGCAGGTTGTGACATTTTTAACCGAATGATCTTTGGCGATGTATAGTTATTTGTTTTTAAAAACAGCACACAACTGTTAATTTCAGTCACCACTGTATATTTGAGCAACCCAATGATTGACAGTCTCATTATCACCCCCCCAATGATGGCGGCAAATCACCAGAAAGGTTTCAAATGTAAAAAAACCAAACAATACTCGTGTTCCATGTTTGCCACTTGAAAGCGGCATTTCGGTTTATTCGCGTTGAAAGAGATTTCGAAGGCTGTTCGCACCTACGTGAACTCTCGTATATAATTGTCAAAATGTGCGTGATGACAAAAGCAAAAATATTTCCTTCTTTCTTTTTCGCACGCAGAAACCAAACAAATATCAGCAACACCGTCAACGCCAATACCATCTCAGGAGGCGGTGTGACTGCAAGTTGTCGATTGGTCAAAATAATCGCACGTGAATCACGAAGTAGGTTTTGGGGTAAACAAAAACTAAGCAGCGAACAGTCTTTAACCGCATCGGAGTTGAGTGGTATTTCCAACAACCTCCGAAGTTGTAACAACAGGTATGATCTTCACGTTAACTGACCTAGGTTACCGATAACGCACTTGTGTAGTTCCAACAGGTAATCAACGCGAATGCACATGTTGCTTTTAAGAGCTTTCAGCATAGGTATTCATTAAAGGAGGTGTGCCAACCAAATTACCCTAATCAAATTAAGCACAAACCGGTTCTGTGAACCGGTTCGGTAGAAACCAAATTGCAACAAGCAAAGAATGTTTTCGAAAAAAAACAAAGCTGTCAAACAAGTCGCCTGAAGTAGCAGTAATTTCTTACCGAAGAGGTCTGGTAAACGAATGATACTCTGGGAAAAGGTGTACCTCCCGAGGAAGACCACCAGTAGGAGCGTTGCGGGTACAGCCATCGCGCCCCGTAATGAATGACTATTTTGTTTACAGTTTTATTTGAACAGCAACTGGCTTATCGGCGCAGCGTACGTTGTGATACTGGTGAGCGTGTCGCTGCCTGCTTATCGCCTCATTCCTGGAAGTTCCTGCCCCTGACGTCACAAACCATCGTCAGCTTACGACACGTTCTATATGGCCACGATCACTAAAATCGTCAACTGCGGTGAGTCACACTTTTCATCTGATAACAGATGATTCTCGGTTGATATTTGATCAAGGAAACTTTCTGTCTACCGGAAAACTTCTAAAGTTGATGAGGACGATCGCGACGCGACGCTAGAAACCGATCACTTTCGTGGACTCGCAACGACTGGTCTTTGCTCTGAGAGCGGATACGGCTTATTCTGCTGGTGGGGCTGTAATCAGAGGACTCGAAATGAACTGCGGCTGAGGTTCATTCACAGCAGCCAAAACCAATACTAAAACTTAGCTTGTTTTGCGTTTTTCAGCGATGAAAGGTGTTGATTTCTCTTCTAAATTTGGCTTTAAGTTAGAAGTGTGTAAGCTCCACCACGTGGTTGATTTCAAATTTTCAAAGGGACAAGCCTCGGAAATTTGTATTCCTACCGGTGACGCATTCGGTGTTTCCTGACTCACCAGTTGCTGAGAGTGAAAAAGATTATCAATAGAAACAAAGAGGTGTTCAAATCCACAGCCATGGCACTGCTAGACGTTAAAAAGGCCTTTGATAACGTCTTGCATGATGACCTGGGGTTTAAACTGTGTAATTTCGGAGTTCCTGACTATCCAGCAAAAATCATACGAAACTATCTCCAACACAGAACTTTCCAAGTTTCGCTACATGGTGATCTGGCCACAGTTTCTCGCATCCCAACTGGTGTAGCTCTTATAAGCGACCAATATTTGCCACCACCCGCTTTCTGCTGTTCCAGAAAAAACCGTCTGACTTGCCGGTCAATAAACGAATGAGAAATTTCTTTGTTTGATTGATTGATTGAATTCTTTTGAAGGGACTTTAACTCCAAACGGTCATTCGTCACTATGAGAAATTTAATTCGATGGCAGACGCCTTTATAAGCGACTAATATTTGTCATCACCTGCTTTCTGCAAATAAATAAACAAATAATAATAAACAAATGAGAAATTCAATTCGATGGTATGCGCTTCTATAAGCGACCAAAATTTGCCACCACCCGCTTTCTGCTGCTCCAGAAAAAACCGTCCGCTTTGCCGATGCCGGAATGAAAAATTCAACTCGATGGCGTGCGTAAGAGTTTTGGAATGTAAATGATGTGGTGAAATGTTCAAATGGTACGTTTCACATCAAGGTTTCTTCACTTATTTGGAAAAGGGAGGAGTTTAGAAGAATAAGGAATGGTAAAGAAAGTGAAAAAGCATCGGAAACAGTGATCTCGAGTAAAACAACAACATCGGTTACAAAGTCAGATTGATTGTAGGTAGGTAGGTGATTGGTTGCTTGGTATGATTTAGAATTTTTGATCGGTTGATGCCAAAACCTCGATATTCCGAAAGAAAAGGACTCATATATAAGCGCTCAAAACCTGACCTCTTTTCTCTGGTTTTCTCTGGCTGAATAACTAGATTTTCAAATTCGCATGTCACGCATGTTAGCTCTTCGAATTCAATCGAATTGATCACAGCAGTGTACTCCGTGGCGTTCTTCTGTGTATTCTCTCTGGAGTGATGCATCACTCTTCATTCGCTGAGCTGTGGTGTAAACAGCAAATGTGTTAGTTTCTCTGCGAACATCAAAGACACAGCACAAAACTGAAAGCAAAGTGTAGTACTAAAAATGCCACAGACATCTCTCATGCTGGACAAGAAGTAAACGATGAATATTCACTTTGCTCTTCTCATAAAGTGAGGAAAACTTATACATACATGTTCCTCCTCCGATTCGAACTCAATTCGACAATTATTTTAAATTGGATCTGTAAATAGTAGGTTAGGGTATATATAATTCAAATTTAAAAACAATTTCCGCAGAAACCAGGTGAAAATTTAAACTACAAAAAAATGTTTGTACAATGAAATATTCCAAAATGGTGAAAACAAGGTATAGAAAAAAGTTGAAAAAAGAAACCTATATTACTCAAATGATAGCAATGGACTCAAAGCAAATTAATTAAATGAAGATAAATTTCATGTCTGTACGTATGATCTGAACTTCTCAGTCGTTTATTGACCTGCAAAGCGGACGGTTCCTTCAGGAGCAACAGAAAGCGGATGGTGGAAAATATTGTTGTTTACTTGTTTCAGATTTCGTTTTCCACCACTCTCAGTTGAATTAGAGATTTTGAACTGGTCTTTTTTCTGGTATTTAGAAACGCTAGTTAAATTTGGGATTATTATACGTTTACTTGTTTCAACTTTTTTTCACCAATTTAAAACCTCAATTTGAAACCTTTTTTCAACGCTGCGCTAATTACGCAAAGGTATCGAAACGAAAAAAACTCTAGAAAAGAACCATGCGCACCATTAGGGGGATTCATTCTACGAGTAAATTTGTATCCTTCTAATCAACGGAAAACGTTCAAACAACACTACTATTGAGACACGTCCATCGTTTTGACAGCTGCTAATGTGACACCAAGCTTACTAGAGGAAAAACTCATTCATGAAAACCCATAGGTGTACCAAATCACACACACACTAATTACGTAGCGTTGGTTACTGATAAGCTTCACTGGCACTAGATTGATAACAGAAGGAGTTGTTTCACTCGAGAATATCAGAGGGAATACCATGTTTTGAATTAATGTTTTTATTTTTGAGGTTTTATTCAGGACTTTACATCGTTGTACTATTTCATTGCTTAATCGTCACGCCAAACGATTGACTCGATCCAATCCAGATAGTACGCAACCCGGCTGTAAATTCCCGGCGAACTGGTGCCGCACAGTTTCCCGTTGGACGTCACACCCACAATGTAATGGTGCCGTTGATGCATCAGCGCCAGAGGGCCACCGGAGTCCCCAACGCAGGTATCTCCTGTCGTTTCATTGCGTGTATTTCTCCCCAGGGCACACAACTGGGTGGTCTGCAGTTCACCAGTGCTACGCCTGGATTTATCCTTCGCCAAAGTGTTATTGCAGGCCGCTCGATCCAGCGTGGTTACGTTCGCTTTACGTAGCACCGATGACAACTCGATATCGTTTGGATCCGTACTGCCCCAGCCGGCTATCGATAGGTTAACATGGGGCGCTGGATCCGTCAGATTGACGTATAAACAGGCGGGGATTAGAAACGGCTCGGTAGCTGTTCGATTCAACTTCAGCAGTGCGACGTCATTCCTCAATGGCCTCGAGGTATAGTTGGGATGAATGATAACTTTTTCAATTGCTATGTCCACCGGAGGTTCGGTTGTGCTGAAATTGAACAAGTCCAACACGCCAAACCGTGCGTAGAGAGGTGGCTCACCCGTAACACAGTGGGCAGCTGTCAGTAGATATTGGTACGATATGAGACTTGCGCCACAACGGAACGGCTGTGGCTGGTTGGTTCGCACGGTATATCCTAATGCGCCTATATGTGGGAAGTCATCCGACGACGCTTCCAAACTGCCAGTACCCGTGATCCGGTCACCGGCGTCCGACGCGTTCGGAAATGTAGCACATTTAAGTTCACTTTTGGAAGCTATCCGTGTCTGGGTACGTGCTGGGCTGATTTTTGCTTCCGTTCTAGGACAGCACACGACCGGTGTCATATTGTAGATCACACAGGTTCTCCATTCCTTTTGTGGGATGCTCTTCAGCTGCGGACAGTCACTGGTAAACTGACAAACTCCCTCATCAACACCATTCGACAGAGTACAATTTTCCCCCTCTGGAAGAAACGAAACAAAAAAACAAGTTTCCTGTTACACACAGACTGCATTGCGCATACGATGATATCATCTACCGAAGAGATCTAATTTTACAGCAATTATCAATCCACACCAGATCAGTTGGAGTCTTATGATAGTAAGCATTTTACTTTGGTTTGTGTTGAGTTAGGCTCATCCTAATCGGTCCAAACAGTCGATGTTGAAGTCTTTTCACGCCTTAGAAGGTCACAACACTGACAGTGGGGAAACTAGTTCTTCGCTCGTCGAAGATCATCCGTTGACTGTCTGCGGGTCGTTGTTGCTCTACTGGTGAATGATACCCACGACCGGTTCTCGGGGAAGCTTTGATTCATGCCTGGCCGGCTGTCACACATCTACAAGCGATCGATTTTGTGAGTTACCCTTAGCAAGCGTGAATTCATTCTCGGTTGCATCCCAGACACGCTAAAGCACACCGTTTGAGTGCACTGTAACAGAAACTGCCCGATTAGTGTTTATCAGTGACGATATTCGTAAAGAAATACTAAGAATGAAAATCTAAAGATGCAATTATTATAAAAGTGATCAGTTTTAAAGCGCTTATATCTCAGTCATTTGTCATTAGAGGAACAAGTCCTCTATGTCTGGCGTCTCGTCCCCAAAATTAATCACCGTCGCGCAAAAAATATCAAAGCTTTTTGCAAGATAACCCAATAACAATTCAACATTGTTTTTGGTTGAATTAAGCTTTGCGTTCATCCCTAATTTGGTTCCCGTAGCAGCAGCATGCGGTAGTTCAGAAGAGTCTTAGGACTCTATACTGTCTTCCCGAAAAACTTGACGACGCATGGTCCATAGTACAAGTATGGCAGCGCCAAATCCACCAAATTGAGCTATTTTTACCACTAACCTTAGCAATATCGATGAAAAACTCCTTCACGTAGTTGATATCTTTTCGGTTCATATATTATGCATTAAGTTGAAAATTGGAGTTGTCGACTAGCGACATTCAGTTTTACTCTCATACCGTACATTATACTTAACGTCGGAAGTAGTGCGCTGTATAGCGCTTCTGATTTCCTAAACAGCGCATTACTTTCGACGTTAGGTATAATGTACGGTATGCGAGAAAAATCGAATGTCACTAGTTGACAACTCCAATTTTCAATTTAATGCATAATAAATACCACCATCACATTAAATAAAACGTTTTTGCAAAATGATTCTACAAAACTGCAACAAATATCACCATATAACAACATTCTTTTCATTTGCACTATATTTTTCGATTAATTCGACTCTAGCATTTACCAAACAAGGAAAATCATTCTCAGCATCTCACTTTTTTCGTATATTTTTTATTTTTGCAGGATTATTTTAAAATATGTTGCATAGCTTAGTTCAGCATCGCATTGAATTATTTGACTCACAGAGTCCATTCATCATCGCAAAAATGTGATTTTTACCATAATTTCTTGATAAAACCTTTCAAAATTTTCGGACAAGAACTGTAATTTATACTGCATATCGTTAAGAGGGGCTGAGATATTGGTATTTTCATATGTGATGGAAAACTTACTTAGCATAGTGAAAGTTTCTGTTCTTGACCTACAAATTTTTTATATGTGTTTCAAATGTAAATTATAAAATTATAAATATAATAATATATATAATTATAAATAATTATAAATATATGCTGATAAAAGTGGGAATCGAACAAAATAGCAAAAAGCGGTTTTTTAGCTTGAAAAAGTCATTTTTTCATAAATCACATTTGGGCAACCCGTAAACAATTTTTGGGAAGTCGAAATGTTCTAAAAAATACTATAAATAACATTATCTTTTAGTTAAGGGTTGAGAATCTTGACTTTTGCAACGTCGATTTTTTTTGGACGCCCTATTGACGATTCACTGCTTTCCAATATGGGGAAAAATGCGTATTCATTTTGAATTGTGCAATCATTATCACACACTCAACAATCACCTCGTGATTGCCATATTATGTCGAATTCGTTTCTACGGCAGGTCTATCCCGTCCCAAACTACACTTTGCAGCTGAAAAAAAAACACTTTCCGAGCAGTTGCAATGGTGTGCATAACACCCGGATTAGCAGAGGTAGCTGTCCCTTTTGTTTTGGTCATTATCGCCATTGTCTTTTTATCGCGTTTGTGCTACTGTAGGAAAAATTTGCCAATTTACTGAAAAATGACAAAATATTGCAAATTTTCACCAAAACGCGAATTGCAAGCAACTTGCAGGCAGTTTGCAAGTAAAATCCTGAGCTGTCAAACAAGTATTGAACTTGTCAAAGTCTCTTCGGCAATGATAATTGTTTTGGTTATACCTAGGGTTACCATTTCGTCTGAGTAAAAAATCAGGACAACTGTTTTCCAGCAAAAGTTTGATCTAAGCTGTTTTTATTTTTTGAGGTATCAATAAATAAAACACGTAATTTGAGATTTGCACTTCAAAATACGCCAAAAGCCTCATATTTTACGTATTTCTCGAACGGTTCAATTTTGCAACTTTGATTTATTAGGCGTTAGTAGATACCTTAAAAATGCAACACTAGTAAACTGTTTGAAATAAACTTAACAATTGTCAAAAAACGTTTAACGGTTTCAACGAGTAGACAATTTCTCTCGTCAAGATTAAAACAAAAAAAAATTCGTTCGCAATAAGTTCGTTTCTTCCCAGATGACAGTACTGAACAGTTTGCTTCCTTTTTGAATATCCGGCATCATTCAGAAAAATCAGGACAAATGCTGAAATATGAAAAATAAATCAGGACGTTCCAAATGGATCTCAAAACCAGGACATGTCCTGCTAAATCAGGACAGATGGTATCCCTAGTTATACCAGAGAAATAATATCTAATATTCATGTCAATCGTTTCCCCAAAATAACTTTCTGAGTACACAATTGCCAACAAACTGTTTGTTAAAAAACCGGTTGATTGATCCGTTGCATTTTTGCTTGCGTACGCTGGTGATTGCATTTTTTCTTTTGTTAAAATTATTTATAATGACATAAATATTGCCATGTGTTTCCAGAAATGGCAGACATCAGATCAAGAATCGAATTCATAATTGACCAGGTACAGCAACGACACGCGACGAAAAACACGAAATATCACACCCTATACGGGCGCAACATTTTGCAAAAGTCAGTCGAGGAACTAGCAACAATATACGGAAAACATCCTTCGACGATCTACAGATGGATCTGTGTTTTCATGAAAAAGGGAAATTTTAATTACTCTCCGTTCGACAGATCTAGAAAATTTGGGGAAACGGAAGTTAATTGGCTGCGCCAGTTATATTGTACTAATCCAACATTCTACCTCGATGAAGCTCAGCACCGCTTCAAACAACAATTTTCAAAAAGAATTAGCAAATCTTCGATTTGTCGCATACTACAAAAAAATGGATTTTTTCGAAAGGTACTAGAGAGACGGGCGGTACAGATAAAAAACGCTGAAATCGAATTTTATTGTGCAGAACTACAAACCTTAAAGTGGGACATATTCAATATCCTTTTCTTGGATGAGGTATCATTTGACAACCGTGACATGGGCCGAAGCAAAGGCTATGGCCCAATTGGCATGAGAATTATGGACCGTAATAATCATGTTCGACAAACGCGAATTTCACTGCTGTGCTTCATGGGAATTGGAGGCTTGGTCGAAGCATTTTCAACTGACGGAACTTTTTCCAGGAAGATTTTTTTTGAAGCGTGTAAACAATTTGCGTTGAGTGGCCAGGTTTATCAGTATCCAGGTAAAAATTCGATATGGATACTCGACGGAACAAGGATTCACGTCGATCCTAATATAGTGCGATATTTTCGGTCGTTAGGCATAATGTCGTTAGGCATAATTGTTTGGCAGTACCCCCGCACATGAACCCAATAGAAATTTTATTTGGTCTTATCAAACAAATGTTCAAGAGGCATTACGTGAACATGGATCACAACGGTCTAAGAGTATTTGTTCTAGAAAATAATGATGAAGTTTACAAACTTCGATGCAGTTAAACTTTTCAAAAAATGTGGATACTACCCAGGGGGTCGATACTTACCTTACCAAACAGTCCCAAGCCGTGGTGTGGCCTTTGCTGTACGTAAGAGTCGTCTCCATTCCACTCGACCCATGGCTGCAGTTCGCCAGCTCTGCAGTCTGCGCAGGGTCCGCAGGTCGTCTTCCACCTGATCGATCCACCTTGCCCGCTGTGCACCTCTCCGTCTCGTCCCTGACGGATTGGTTTCAAGAACCATCTTTACCGGGCTGTCGACTGACATCCTTACAACATGCCCAGCCCACCGCAGCCTGCCTGTCTTAGCGGTGTGGACGATAGATGGCTCCCCAAGCAGCTCCTGCAGTTCGTGGTTCATTCGCCTTCTCCACACTCCGTTTTCATCTGCAGTCCACTGAAAATGGTACGCAGTACCTTCCGCTCGAACACCGCAAGGGCGCGTTGGTCCTCCACAAGCATAGTCCATGTCTCATGCCCGTAGAGGACTACCGGTCTGATCAGCGTCTTGTAGATGGTTAACTTGGTGCGGCGGCGAATTCTACTCAATCGAAGCGTCCTCCGGAGAACAAAATATGCGCGATTTCCTGCCATAATGCGCCGTTGAATTTCTCTGCTGGTATCGTTGTTGGCAGTTACCAGTGAGCCCAGGTACACGAACTCATCGACCACCTCGATTTCATCACCACCAATTTGAACTCGAGGTGGGAGGTTACTGATACTGATACTGCCGAACCGCGAATATGTGATCCGTGGTGGCGCGAACCCACCACGAACTGCTTCGCAAATGGCGATAGTCGACGGCAAAGTATTAGGGAGAGTACCTTGTAGGCGGCATTCAACAGAGTGATTGCCCGGTAATTGCAGCACTCCAGTTTGTCGCCCTTTTTGTAGATGGGACACACAATACCCTCCATCCACTCCTCCGGTACTCGTTCTTCCTCCCAAACCTTGACAATGACCCAGTGCACGGCTCTAGCCAGTGTTTCTCCACCGTATTTCAATAGCTCGCTGGGAAGTTGGTCCACTCCAGCAGCTTTGTTGTTTTTCAGCCGACCAATCTCCTCCTCCACCTCCAGAAGATCGGGGGCTGGAATTCTGATGTCTTCTGCTCGTGCACCAAGATCAGTTGCCATACCGTTCTCGCGCTCTATTGCATCGCCGTATAGATGCTCGTCGAAGTGCTGCCTCCACCTTTCGATCACCTCACACTCGTCAGTAAGGAGGTTGCCGTCTAAGCTCCTGCACATATCGGCTTGCGGCACGAAGCCTTTACGGAAGCTGTTCAGCTTCTCGTAGAACTTGCGAGTGTCGTTAGCTTGGTACAGCTCTTCCATCGCTACACGATCTCGGTCCTCTTGCTGGCGCTTCTTCCTTCGGAGGACTGAGTTTTGGCTGTTCCGTGCCTGTCGGTATTGTTCCACGTTCGCTCTCGTGCGGTGTTGCAGCATTCTCGCCCGTGCTGCATTCTTCTCCTCGACTAACCGTTTGCATTCGCCGTCAAACCAGTCATTTCTATGATTCGGGGCCCTTGTACCTAGTAGCGCTACAGCAGTGCTACCTATGGCGGATCGGATGCTCCTCCAGCCATCTTCAAGGGTAGCTGCGCCAAGCTGCTCTTCCGTGGGTAGCACTGCCTCCAGCTGCTGCGCGTATTCCTGTGCAGCCTCGGCGTCCCGCAGTTGCTCAATATTTGGTCGCGGCGTTCGACTTCGTCGGGTGTTATACACCGTCGATAGTTTTGAGCGCATGCACACAGCTACTAGGTAGTGGTCCGAATCTATATTCACACTGCGGTAGGTGCGAACGTTGATGGTGTCGGAGAAGAACCTGCCGTCGATTAGAACGTGGTTGATTTGGTTCTCTGTCTGTTGGTCGGGTGATCTCCAGGTGGATTTGTGGATATCTTTGCGGTGGAAGAAGGTACTTCGGACTACCATACCAAGGGAGGCCGCAAAGTTTACGCACCGATGGCCGTTATCATTAGACACGGCATGCAGGCTATCTGGTCCGATTACCGGTCTGTACATTGCCTCCCGGCCTACCTTAGCATTCATGTCCCCAATAACGATTTTCACGTCCCGTCGCGGGCAACTACCGTAGACCTGCTCCAGCTGCGCGTAGAACGCTTCCTTCTCGTCGTCGGGTCTTCCTTCATGTGGACAGTGCACGTTGATGATGCCGTAGTTGAAGAACCGGCCCTTTATCCTCAACTTGCACATCCTTGCGTTGATCGACTGCCACCCCATCACGCGTTGGCGCATCTTACCCAGTACTATGAAGCCGGTTCCCAGCTCGCTGGTTGTGCCACAGCTCTGGTAGAAAGAAGCCGCCCGGTGCCCGCTTCTCTATACCTTCTGTCCTGTCCAACAAAGTTCCTGCAGCGCTACGACTTCGAAGTTGCGTGGATGTAGCTCGTCATAGATTATCCTGTCGCATCCTGGAAAGCAGAGCGATTTGCAGTTCCATGTCCCAAGTTTCCAATCGTAGTCCTTATTTCGTTGCCTAGGTCTAAGCCGATTGTTCCGATCCGTATTATCTCTTACGTTGTTTGTAACATGTTGTTTTCCGGGGCGGCTTGTTGGGCCTTCCCCAACCCCCTGTCTCGCCGGGGGACCATCGTGTCAGCTCTGTTTAGAGTCTCACGCTGCCACCAGGACGTTGATCAGCCGCTCCTTACATGGAGATCAGACGCTGTTTTGGGCCGCACCATCTTGGTGAACAGACGCTCAGGTTGGCGAAGCATTTCCTCTACCGCCGGAATATGGTTTACGCGCCAATGATCGCGTCGCACCTTCTCACTTAGCTATTGTCGGATGACAACATTGCCCAGGCAACACCAACCAGTTGTATCCATGTTCCAACCGGCAGTCTAGTGTAATCATATGACTCGCGGAGGTGTGAGATAGGAACTTGTGAGGGCCGAAGCTATGTTTGACGCTCCTTCCAGGTTGTCAACTCACCATTTGTTGCCACCCAGGGGGTCGATTCGAAGCTGAATTTGAACCAGTAGAATATTTTTTTAATAACGTATGATATTAGAAACCAAGGTTTATAATTAAAATAAAAAATAAAAGAGTATTGAGTTTTTCAATAGAGTTATACAAATCACATATGATCAATATCAGGGCAATCAATGACATTTTCAGCATACATTTTAGACTCTTCTCCCTTAGTAACTTTTAGTGAGCGCTTGAAGGCTGAAATCAATAATTTATTGTTTCGTCGGCAAGTTTTGAAGTTCTCAATTTTGACCCGCAACGAAGCAACACCAGATTCCACCTTCTCTAAAGCCGTTTCTATTTCCGCTATTTCGACCTCGAAGTTTTCATTAATAGTCTCAGCGATTGTAACATTTTCAATTGACTTCGAAAGTACAGTATGTGCAGTGGTTTCATCGACTTCTACAAACAAATTTTTCAAATGATCCGGTGGTGACGTGTTCAGGTCGTCTCTCAGATGGGCAGGCGAGCTCTGTATATAATTTGCCCACAAAATAAAACTTGCATCCAAAGGCTTCACAAACCGATCCTTGTTTCCTGATTTAAGTTTCGACACCAATCTCATCAGGCTTTGATTTGCATCTGCTCCTGACCTGTCCTTCAAGCCACTGGCTCGTTTTCCTATCGCTAACATCGCTTTTGCTCGATCATAATCCTTTGCACTGATGAGCGAATCAGAGTAAACTAAAACAGACATCTTAACTGTTGATCCTCTCAAACTTTTCAAAAAGTCATCATCAAGCTCAGAAAGTCGTAAGTTATTCCGTTTGTATTGGACACGAAAGAAACGATCCCTATCTTCCTAAGGCGGCGTAGTCAAAGGACTCCACTCTACTCGCTCTTCACACCCTTCTTCAGCACGTTGGTAAAGAATTTCCCGTCTCAGAACTGTGTTATAGGCGAACCACACCTGCTGCTTAAACTGGCTCTTGTCATTTGCTTGGACGTGAAGTTTGTTGAGCGGCCTGTCCTTTTTTTGTGCCATGAATTCACGCTCGTGAGCATCGATGTAGAAATCGAAAACAGTAGCTTCCTCGTCATGTTCTTCCATTTCGTTAGCATGATGATCATTTGCTATCGAATATATGACGAAATCGTTCAATTCATCAAGGTAAGCCATGACAGTGCGTCTTGAACTGTGCTACAGATCAGACGTTTTTCCGGTTGCTTGTGGACTGGTCTTTGACTGCCTATAGCTTCAAAGTTTGTGTTTTGTCAGTGTGTCTTTTAAAGACTACCTGAAAGTTATTTCCCATCAGTTTTTCTCAAGACTACCTACTTTTGAATTTAACATTTGTTTTAACTTTTTTCGTATCACCTGAAATGGCTGGACGGAAAAAGAAACCTCGCATCGCTGCGGGGAGGAAAAGAGAGGCATCTCTTTCTGACAATTCGAGTGTCTGCAGTGACAATCCATTTGATATTTTGCCTGAGCAAGAAGCTGGTGAAATGGAAGTTACCAATAATGAAACTATACAAAATATAAAATCTTTAAAAAAGGAGAAAGTTCCACCTATTGTGGTAACTATTTCTTCTGAATTTAATATATTCAAAAAGGAACTTTCAACGTTTGTTTCTGACGTTAAAGTTACCTATCAAATTGGCCGTAGAGGTGAATGCCGCTTATTAGCCGACTCAGTAAAGGGTCGTGATCGTCTTGTTCAGTATTTAACTGACAAGATGTACAAATTTTTCACATATGACACCAAGAACGCCAAGCCGTTCAAGGTTGTCTTGAAAGGTCTCACCAACGATCAAACCGTTGATGAGATCAAACTTACTTTAACAGAATTACTTGGCATAGCCCCTACCCAAGTAATTCTAATGAAACAAAAATCACGAGGCGAAAACAGTCAGAGAACTGGAATTTCCCCTGTTAATTATTTAATTAATTTTAACCGCAATGAGGTTAACAACTTAATTTTTTTTGAAAAAGCACATGCTTTGTATAATGTGCGTGTAAAGTGGGAAATTTATAGGAAGTATGGCGAAGGTGAAAAGCATATCACCCAATGCCGTACTTGCCAACGTTATGGCCATGTTTCCAAATTCTGTAACATGGACCAAAAATGTCTTAATTGTGGAGACTCTTCTCACAAAAAGGACACATGTCCTGTGAAAGAGAGTAAAAATTTTCGCTGTGCGAATTGTAACGGCAACCATATGTCAAATTTTTATCAATGCCCAGTCCGTTTAGCAATTGTTAAGGCAAGGCAAGGTAAACAAAATTCAATTCCTCAATTAAAACCAACTTTAAAACAAAATTCTCCAAGCGTACCAGTGACGCATAGTTTACCTACTCCTTTGCATACCCGTTTAACTTATGCACAGGTTACAGGTAGTTCGAACATTATACCGCCTAGTGTTGGTAGTTCGAAAATGACCGTTAATATGGGTAAGCAAAACACGCTAGAAAATAATTGTACACCTATTACTCCAGCTAATATTGCTGCCGAAAATATTTTTTCTAATGTCAACTGCCTGGGGCCTATTACGGCAGGTAAACTTTCTTTTTTGCAACAGGCAATGTTCGATCTTATGAACGCCATGTTGCAGGCAAAATCAATGTTTGAAGCCATACAAATAGGCACAAATTTTACTATTCAAATTGTTTCTCATTTAAAATTTAGCAATGATTTTAAATAAAACATTTAAAATATTAAATTGGAATGCTCGCTCATTGAAGGCCAATGAGAATGAGCCTTTTAATTTTTTAACAGTAAATAATGTGCATATTGCAATTATTACTGAAACATTTTTGAAACCTAACATAAAATTAAAATATGATCCCAATTACGTGGTTTATAGATATGATAGGATTCAGGGTTCCGGCGGTGGAGTTGCAATTGTTATTCATCGCCGAATCAAACATCGTGCTCTTCCCCGTCTTGAGACGAAAGTTATTGAAACTTTGGGAATTGAAGTTCAAACTGAACTTGGGATTTTATTTATTGCCGCAGCATATTTACCATTTCAATGCACACGCGAGCTCAAAAATTATTTTAAAGGTGATTTACAAAAACTCACCAGAAATCGTTCGAAATTTTTTATAATCGGCGATTTTAACGCTAAACATCGTTCATGGAATAATTCTCAAAGTAATTCCAATGGCAAAATTTTATTCAATGATTGTTCTTCAGGATACTATTCTATTTTGTCTCCGAATAGTCCTACATGCTTTTCTTCTGTAAGAAACCCTTCAACAATTGATTTGGTGCTTACAGATCAAAGTCATGTATGTAGTGATTTGATCACACATGCTGACTTTGATTCTGATCATCTTCCAATAACTTTTTCTTTATCACATGAATCAGTTTTAAACCCTATGAGCTCTGTTTTTAATTATAACAAGGCTAATTGGGAAAGATACAAAACTCATATTGAGAGAAATTTCAATAATGAGCTTGATTTGCAAAACGAAGTGAATATTGATTCCGCTTTGGAAGCATTAAAATGTGCAATTGTTGATGCCAGGAATTATTCTGTTCCAAAGGCTCAAGTGAAATTTGATTCACCAATAATTGACGAAAATCTTCAACTTCTAATTCGTTTGAAAAATGTCCGCAGACGTCAATATCAACGTTCTCGTGACCCTGTTTTTAAAACTATTTATAAAGATTTACAGAAAGAGATTAAACATAGATTTACTCTTCTGAGAAATCAAAATTTTGAGACTAAAGTTGAAAAATTGAAACCATATTCAAAACCATTTTGGAAGCTGTCGAAGATTCCTAAGAAACCTTCAAAGCCTATTCCAGTTTTAAAAGATGGTGAACGTTTTCTTGTATCCAATGAACAAAAGGCTCAAAGACTTGCTCAGCAGTTTGAGAGTGTTCATAACTCAAATTTGAATTTTGTGAGTCCAATTGAAAATGAAGTCACACGTCAATTTGATTTAATTTCTTCCCAGAATTTTTTACCTGCAAAAATAATTGAAACTAACTTGAATGAGATTAAATCAATTATTAAAAATTTCAAAAATATGAAAGCACCTGGTGACGATGGAATCTTTAATATACTAATTAAACATCTCCCTGAGAGCACAATGGAATTTTTAGTGAAAATTTTCAATTGCTGCTTCAAAATTGCATATTTTCCCAAATTATGGAAAAATGCAAAAATTACTCCCATTTTAAAACCGGATAAGAACCCAGCTGAAGTTTCAAGTTATCGACCAATCAGTTTGCTTTCTTCAATAAGTAAACTGTTTGAGAGAATTATTCTTAACCGAATGATGTCACACATCAACGAAAATTCAATTTTTGCAAATGAACAGTTTGGATTTCGCCATGGGCATTCCACAACTCATCAATTGCTCAGAGTTACTAATATGATACGAGCTAACAAATCTGAAGGTTATTCAACTGGAGCTGCTCTTTTAGACATAGAAAAAGCATTCGACAGTGTTTGGCATAAAGGTTTGATTGCGAAATTGCAAACTTTTAATTTTCCAACTTTCCTAATCAAAATTTTAAAAAATTATCTTACTGATCGAACTCTGCAGGTTGTCTATCAGAATTCCAAATCTGATAGATTTCCTGTCAGAGCAGGTGTACCTCAAGGTTCAGTCTTGGGTCCAGTCCTGTACAACATATTCACTTCAGATCTTCCTGATTTGCCTCCAGGATGCACAAAGTCATTGTTCTGCGATGACACAAGCATTTCCGTAAAAGGAAAAAGTCTTCGTGTCATATGCAGTCGATTGCAGAAAAGTTTAGATATTTTTACTTCCTACTTGCAAAAGTGGAAAATCTCTCCCAATGCTTCTAAAACTCAAATGATAATTTTTCCGCATAAGCCTAGGGCTTCCGACAAGGTTAAGTACTTGGGACTAATTCATGATAAAAAACTTATTTCAAAGAGCACATTGAGAGTATACAAGCCAAGTGCATCAAATATACGAGATGTTTATATTCTCTCATTAACAGGAATTCTAAACTTTGTTTAAAGAACAAACTTTTGATTTACAAACAAATTTTTAGACCAGCAATGCTTTATGCTGTACCGATCTGGTCAAGTTGCTGTTCAACAAGGAAGAAAACGCTCCAAAGGATTCAGAATAAAATTCTGAAAATGATTTTGAAGCGTCCTCCTTGGTTTGGTACACTCGAATTACATAGACTTACTGGTGTTGAACCATTAGAAGCTATGTCAAATAAAATTATTAACAATTTTCGACAAAAATCGTTGCAATCCTCAATTGCTACGATAAGCTCTCTTTATAGCCAATAAGTTAGCAATTAAGTTAGTTGTAAGTTTACTTCCCCTTTTCTGACAAGTAGGTTTAAATCCCTACGAATGATAAGTCCTAATTGCGAAAGCAAACAAATCCTAACAATTAAAATTACAAATTTCTAACAGTGTTGAGAAGTCACCATTTGTGATTGGACACACAAACTCATTATTTACTAAAAGAAAAAAAAAAAAAAAAAGAAAAAAAAGGTAATCCATGTCCCCGAAACTTTTGTTGCTGGTTTCATCTTCGCGGTCAGACTCAACCCAATCCGTCTCGCAGCCAGCATTGATGTTATTAGTGGCCATCTACAAAGTACAAAAGTGGAAATATATTCATTTTGTAATGCAAAAGCCGATTTATTTTACCTTGTTGAAATTACATGCAACTGGTCATCCTCGTGTTTGTTTGTTTACTATATGCTGTCAGAGTCAACAGGTTTTTGTACCTCCACGCAGTGGTGCCAAAATTTGGAATGGGGTTAAAGATTAAAAATGCGTGTATGAAACAAACAGTGTTTTTAGAATGAAAGTTAATTAAATTTCTTGTTTCTGTTTTTAAAAAAATATCTAGAATATTTTATAATAAAACAAAAGTATTTTTTGATGATGATTTCAATATTAATAGGCAACCCATCAACATTGTTTTGAAGTGAGGCAAACTTTACAAACCGCAACACTGAATGCAAGATCTTTGGGTGTTTCTTTTAGTGATGGGAAATATCGCCCAAAACGTACATCGATAACAATCGATAATTCCGATAAGTATCGATAATTTGACAGCTAACGTTTGCGGTAAAAAAAATTTTTTTCAGATGATGAAAAAAAACTATTCCAGATGGTGATGAAAAAGAAACTATGACAGATAATTGAGTTGGATGAATTTCCCATGCAAGGTTATCATGTTAGCTTCCTCGCAAAAAAATATTACGTCCTTGCGTGCGGCCTTCCGGCAGTTAACCGTAACATTTGCCATGGCGGACGAAAACATACGTGTAGCCATGTTTTTAAGCTCTTTCTTCGTTTTTTTTTATTAATTCCTCCTCCGTTTTCGCGACAAAATTGTTGGAATAGATCTTGCGCTTCAAGTTTGCCCAGAAATTCTCGATTGGAAGCAGGTGGGGGACATTGGGTGGATTCGCCGACTTCGGTACCACATCGATATTCAGCCGCTCCATCTCCTCCTACGATCGCTTCGAGTAGTAGTGTGCATGATGTCTGTTTTGACGCCATTTTGAAACCCATGAAATCGGCAATTTTTGTCCATTTTTTTACCGCAAACGTTATTGCGGTTATAGTAACGGCCCAAACAGAATTAATACGTTTGCGTTGCGTTGGCGTCAATTTGACAGTAAATGTATGGGCTAACTGTCAAATTGCCGCAAACGCAGCCGCAACGTATCCATTGTGTTAAGGCCTTGAATGACAAATCTTACGATACTGCGAATGATAATTCAAACTACCGGACGAGTTAAACAGTTTGTTTTGGAAAGTCTTTGAGTTTTACGCCGGGAGTGCTTTCTACGGAGTAGTTTCAAGCCGAAGTTCATTTTGAAGGTTGTGTAATAAGGGAAATAATTGAAGCAGGCAAAATTCTGTCAATTTTTAATGGCAAAAACTTCACGAAAAATGAATCAATCCAGACAAAACAGGTTTCATTTTACTGGAAAACTGTTCGAGATTCCTAGTATTACTTGAGAACTGGACGTGACCAAGGGTCACTGGAAATGTTTCAGATTTCCGGAGTGTGTGCCAAAGTGTACATTTTTGCAACGCGTAGAACTTTTTCTGGCATTCTGTTTCACATAGGTTTATATGTTGTCAATAAATCAGAATTTATTTCAGGTTCATTGGTAGCCAAAGATTGAAAATTCGCCAAGGAATCATCGAGGTATGAATTTATTAAGTATGGGTGTTGATTTTGGCGGTTTTTTCCCTGTTGGGTACTAATTTTCTTTGAGCTTGCAGCACTCTAGCAGAATTCAATCGAACATTGTGGGTGTGTAGGTCCTATTAAACCAAGCAACTTTGCAAACTTGCGTTTGAAAATTTATCTGGATTAACATTTAAAAAGGTCAGATTGAAAGTTGAGACCATGATAATTGTTAGTCAAAATTTCGATCATCATGTGAGAAATTTCAGGAACTAATTGCTGAAAATTGCACTCTTCAGGATGGGGTAAGTTCATCGAAGCAGTCCCAATTGTTTGCATGCTTTGGTTGGAAAAAAATTTCAAAAATAAATGTTAACATGTGTACCGTTTTTTGAACCCGTTTGTCCCGTTTTTAACCCGAGAAAATCTGATCAGCCTACTTCAAAAATATAAAAAAATGAGTTTAAGATCCTACTCTGAAAAAAATATAATTTTAAAAACAAAACATGATTTTAGAAAATATCGGTGATCTCAGATTTTTTTAAATGAAGTATTTTAGATAGACAATTTAGTTGCCTAAAACGTTCTATGCGTTGCAAAAATGTACACTTTGACACACACTCTTGAAATCCGAAACATTTTCGGTGTAGGATGGTCACACCAAGTTCCCAAGTAATACTAATATAATACTGTTTGCCAGTGGAATGAAACTGGTTATCAAAATTGATTCATTTTTCGTAAAGTTCTGGCCATTTAAAATTCGAGAGAATTTTTTTTATCTCAATTATTTTTCCCACCCCCTGTATAAATCAGGATACTTTTTTTGCCGCAACAATTTCGTTGATTTGGATTTTTAGTTGAACTAAAAATTGTTTGTTGGGTAACAGATACTTTAAACTTAAACAGTTCCAAGTTAAACTAAACAATTACCAGAGAATTACCAATAGACTGCCGCTATGCATGTCCATCATATTATAAGAGTTGGCAAGCCAAAGAAAATGTATTTTATTACAATTTCGTGTCATTGCTTTTTATGAGATGGTGCGAAAAGTTTGGATATTTTTTTAAAGTTCTCCAGTACTGAGTTGTCGAATTCATCTGTTCATAGGGAACTGAAAACTATAAATACCTTTTTAGTTACCATTATTTCTCAGAAACTCAGTGACATCCGGGGCGAACCTTTACACCACCCCCAACAATGCTAAATCTTGTCGAATAGCAACAAATACCCAGCGGCAAAAGCAACTCCAGAGGAAGGGTAGGTGAGGTCTCCTTCTTTTGGGTCTCCTTCAGTAACCAGCCGCACTGACTTGTGCTCACCCATAATTACTAGTATCCTGATACTTACCCCTTATAATATCGATAATTATCGTTAACGTCAAAAAATTAACGATAATATCGATGTCAAGCACTTATCGATATTATCGATAAGTATCGATAAGTTTCCCATCACTAGTTTCTTTACATTTGCTATCCCAGTTCATACATTTTGAAGTTTCACTGCAATCTTCAATAACAAAATAAAATAAATAAAATTCAACCTGATGTTTGACACGCGAAGAATGATAATCAAAGCAAACCGATTTTGACACATTTTTTCTTTTGATTTTGACACATACGTATGAATGTGTTGGTGTCTTCAAAACTCCACTCTGTTTCTTTCGCGGACTGTCCGGGACAGAAATAGGATAGTCCGGGATAGTCCGGAAAATGAAAAAAAAAGTGATCTGACAAAGTGTAGTCCGCGGGGTAGCTACACCGCAAAAACGAAGACGATTTTACTATTGATTGCGATAAGGGTCTACAATAGCAACGCGTAGTGTTGTCATGGTAACCAAACCAAACTGCGTAGCAGGACCGGCGTCACACTATTTTCTCAAGTGGGTAATAAGGAATAGGGAAGGTTCATGGGTGGCCTTCCAGCAGTTAACCGGAAAAATCCTCATGGCGGACCAAAACATGTGTGTAGGCATGTTTTTGGGTTCTTTCTTCGTTTTATTTTTCAATTTTCGCGACAAAATTGTTGGGGTAGATCTTACGCTTCAGTTTCCCACAGAAACTCTCGATGTGGCCAGCTAGGGGTCGCACCATCCCCTCCACCACGTTTTCGCCCTTATGGTATTTCTTGATGAACGACGCAACTTTCGCCAGGCACTTCTTACTATAAATTTCCCTGTTCACGGACAGTCAGCGGCTTTGACATCCCCTTCTCGCTGATTGTCAGCTACAGCAGCACCTTCTTGGGGAACTTAGTGTCAAATGATCTACATCACGGAGCTCACTTTCTTCGTGGAGGAAGTAAAATACGAAGTGCCCTGCCGGTCGCTGCCATCCATGTTCGCCAGGTAATTTTCACAGTTTCACATTCCCGACCAAGCGCACGCAGCGATGTAGCCACTTTTCCCTCGGTTTTCCTCTTAAGCATCCTTTAAAGCTTCTTATCGCTGAGGGTCATCGGCCGTTTGGAACCGGTTTTTTTCTCGATGCTTTGATTCTTGTCCAATAGTGCCAGGATATAGATGCCGAAACGGGCGTACCCGGCGTCCACAAAGTGTCGCACGATATCCGTGTGGCGGGGTACCGTTCTTTAAACGCGCACACTTCTGAATGAAGTATTCGCCATCACGTTATTTTTTTTCTGCTGACTCATGGGTTACTATGATTGATGCTGCATGGGTTGTTTCGTTAGTGCATGTTAACGTAAATTCTTGAAAAATAGACAATTTTTGGTACCGTAAGCCGGGGTGAGATTGTGCCAAAAAAAGATACGTTTTTGTTCCTTGGCTTGTAATGCACACATTTAGGCAATGAATTTGATCCAAATCACGTCAATGCACACTTAAATGATTAGTTAACGACTGCCGCAAATATGGTTAAGTTACAATAAACTATAATTTTGCTAACATTAAATGAACTTTGGCCTAATCTCACCCCTTCTATGGGGTGAGATTGTGCCAAAAACAAAAAGTTGAATTCAATACCTGTTAAATGAAAAGTTGTGTATTTACGAATAGTTCACATGAATAACATGATAAAATAGTAAGTATAGGGATGATCATGAACAACGTGGTCTATTAGGGGCTGTAGGGGGTTGACCAGAAACTACGTTTCATATGAATTATAGAAAAATGTATGACGGGATCAAATCGATATCTGGAGTAACTACACCCAACGCAAACGGGGAACATTTTATTACTTTAGGGCAATTTTTTATTACTTATTGTGTCTTATGACTGCGCATTATACACAAATAGTAATATCCGAGAAGTAACAAAAATTATGACGGGCACACGCTTGTATGTGTTTCTGCAGGAGAACATGCAGCCAAGCACCGCAATGCATGTGTTAGCAAGACTTCACTCGCTGCATTTGTATTGATGCAACGATCAGATTCATTTTGCTTCCCTTCATCCACACATAATGAGAATCTCACCCGTCAACCTCAAATGTCTAATTAGAAACACTTTCGTTTCGTCCCCCAGTGTTTACATGAAATGAAAATATGTTATACTGTCTGAACAGAGTTGCCGAAGTTGCGAATATTGTTCTGGATGGGCACGAGTTTTGTATTTTCAAACAGGTGCAAATGAGTTTCCATGAACCAATTAGTATGTGTTTTGAATAGCTTGCAAGAAAGCGAATGTTTTTGTTTTTCTCTAACGCAGTTTACAGATCGTGATATCATTTAAAGACGCATTTCAAGTCTTTGAAATCATCAACGTTTGCATACTCTATGACGGGGAAAATGCTGCTTGGCAGCTCTTGTCATATTCTTTCTCTACTCCGTATGCATACAACGAGCGAACTAATACACGCTCACCGGATGAATTGGAGATTGAAGAAACTTGTAACATGTGCAACATATGCGACGGTGTGTGATTTTTTTTTTAACTTGGGATGGAAAGGGAGCAGTTTATGACAGAAAAAATCTTGCATGTGGTTGAACGACCATTATTAGATTGTCGTACTCCCGTAACACGTGCTAAATATATGACAGTATGTGTTGTTACTTGACTGGGGAAGAATTTTATTGCCTTTTTAGTAATAGGTTTGTTACCTTAAAGGCAATTTTGCGCTATTGCTTCTAAGGTAATAAGGAAAAGTTTTGCGTGTAGTTATGAGAACGTGGCTTATAGACAGTCTCTATACACATAGTGGCGTCTCCAGGTAGCTTAGAAAGGGAAAACGTTAGGACATAAAGCCTGAGAAGACTTTTCGTTTCAATTATTATGTGTCATTGACCACTGCATATTCCATTGGAGATCTCAAAACCGCTGTGAACGTACCCACAACCCTCTTTCCTCGCTTTAAAAGTCATTATTTTCTATAAAATAGGTGTAGAAAATTTTGTTACATTCCATAAGTAATATCAGTCATTGTAAATTTCCATCTAACAGTTGTTAGCTTACTGTTCTCAAGCTTTTAGTCATTATTTCAAATATTACCATAGCTAGTCAACATGCCCTATGTAAACAATGCAAGTGTTTTGGTGTATACTGATGTAATTTTGTCATGAAAGTGAATTCCGCATACTGTACCGTTCATTATAGCTTGGCACAATCTCACCCCAAAAGGGCTCGAAAAGTGTACAGTTTGGAAAAACATTATTCTCTGAGCCAACACAGGTTTAATAAAGTACCAGCTGAGCATTGAGTTGATGTGATTTCTTGATCGGATTGGTTTGGCTGGGACATTTCTGGTAACGTTATTAACGCATGTTTTTCACCTTGCACTTTGAAACATTATTCAAGTGAAACAGTTCACTGATATTATCTATATTCCATTTGAAGTTGTGAATAAATATGACATGTTTCATAAAGTATTTAATTTGCGGTATTAGGTTCTAGAAATCTAAAGTAATTCAACATACAAACATTTCCCGTTTTGGCTTATTCTCACCCCCGTGGCTTAATCTTACCCCGCGGACTTTTTACTTTTACTTTTTTTAATGCAAACTCAAGACTCAACAGTTTCGTCTCCTCAAAAGAAGTCTCCATCCAAAATATAAATTTGAGTGTATTTCTGGTAAGGCTTCATTTACGGTAGAGAAAGTCTCATTTTCTTGACCAATGAAAAAAATGCAGAAGAGTAGCTCTTGACGTTTTCGAAATTGAAATTTTGTTGAACAGCAAATTGCTTAGAAGTACCATGGACCGGAGTGAAATTGATTAATTTTATAACAATTTCCAATTAACTAGCTCCATGTAATTTTTTCCCGAAACAGTATAATTTTAAAACAAGTACTGGTATGTGCTCCGATAACTTCTATGGCTAATGGTGAAATTTCTATCGTCTACTTCATGAAATAAATTCGATAATTCTATAAGGTACTATGAGGTAAATTGGGGTGAAATTGATCATCATTGAAATCCATACATTCTTCTGGCAATGTGCTTTTTTTTCGATTTTCTAAAGATAAATGATGATTACTGTACTGAAAAATAGCATTTACAGCTAGTTTGGAAACGAAAATTAAGAAATTTCAGGATAAATTTTGTTTATTTTGGTTCACGAGCTGCTTTATCAAAAATTTGCTCTTATTTAATCGTCGTTAGACCGATTTCAATTCGGTTTGTTGCAAAAGCTCAAAAACCAGCTCTGAAATTAAAATCTTTGTGGTTTCCTGCGGATTCATCATTATTTCTTTAATGGCATGGAATGATCATTGTTGAAAATTACATTTTTTGAGCTTTCATCAAACTTTACTCTCTTCTCCAAATTTAACGTAATTAATCCTCAACTAAGATTACTTTAAGTAAATTTAATACTTTTTATTTGTTATTTTGAAACTTGTTTGATCAAACTTGATTGAGTTTTGACTGAGTTAGGATTTTCGAAAACATGAAAAAATGCACCGGGCATGCAAGGGTTAACTTTGACAGGTATGTGAATCATGCAAAAGTTGCGTTTAAGGACACGTTAACATTGCCTAGTGTTGTAATAGGAATATCTTTTGATTAGTATTATTTATCACGAATTTTCAGGTGATCAATTTCACCCTATTCCACGGTACCTACATTAAATCTGTAGCTTAAACTCTCGCTCCACAATATCCATTTAAAAGCGGTCGCTCGCTTATGTGCGCGGCAATTTTAAGTTTCGAACATAGAAATCATTGCATTTTTTTGGTTTTGTCCGATAATTCCGTGTGGGTAAGTACCCACAGGGATATTTTCCGAGTGGGTACTACACCCATACTACCCACATGAACCGCCGGCCCTGGAAAGGAATGAGTCACACTTTGAGTCAGTCTTTCCATCTATAGAAACAGTCCCCAGATTCATTAAAAATAAACCGAAGAACACCAGAAGGGGAAGAATTCCGTAACCAAAGTCGTTTGAAAGCGAAAATATTCACCATGATTCGATAAAAGTAGCTGAAAGAAATTAACGGTTATAATTTAAACCGTTTTGATTGTCATTTAATCGTTTTATCGATTTGAAAAAAACATCCAAATGATTTCGGATTTATTTAAAACATTAGAAGAAATTTTCAATCAAATTTTGTTAAAATATACATTAAACTTGATTTTTTTTGAATAGCTCTAAACATGAACGGTGTGCAATGAGAGTCAGTACCATTCTTTTTTTTTTTTTTGCTTTACATTAATTCTATTCGCCTCACTACATTTGTCATGGTAAACATCTGTAATCTCTAATCTGCATCAGGGCGTAGGTTTAGGCCACACAACTGATTCAATCCAGTCGATATACCGAGCTACCCGCGTATAAACACTCGGTGTATTCGATCCGCATCCATTGCCGAACGACGTAACTCCAACGAGTTTGAATTTATTGTCCTCCACAATCTGCAGGGGACCGCCCGAATCGCCCTGACAGGTGTCTCCAATGCGCTTTGATTCCGTGTTCTCGAACCCCGTTGCGCAGTATTGTGTTTCGATCAACCCAAGCGCCAGTCTTCGGTTGTTTGTGAGTAGATTATTTTCGAAAAAAGTTTGGTTGCACTTATTCAACGCTACCGTAGTTACGTTAACCTTCATCAGCTCGGCGGATCGGGTTTGATCTGGAAGAAAGGTAAACTATGAGCAACATTAAGAACTGATAGTGATGATTTAGAGAGTTTTACGGTCAACGTCGGTGATGCCAAAGCCTTCGGCAGACATCACTAGGTTTTCGGGTAAATCTGCCGTGTCACTGTAGAGGCAGATAGGAACAACATACTCTTCATTCACCACCTTTTTTTCTAACTCAATTAATGCAATGTCGTTGTAACTTCTACTGCTACGATACTCCGGATGGGGATAAAACTCCTTTAAAACAAAAGTTTGCATTGAAAAACTATTTTGAAAGTTGGATTGAGTGTTTTACCTTAATTCTAACCACCACACCAGAGTCAAGTTTTATAGTGCCCAAGAGAACCACTGTCGGCCTGCTATTTTTGGGAATACAATGGGCCGCCGTCAGCACGAATGTGTCGGTAATCAAACTAGCTCCGCAGCGGTAATCGTATCCCTTGCTGACGTCTTCGCTTTCGTAGCCCAACGCTGCCATGAACGGAAACTCGCCCTCCTCCGCCAAGGTCCCGTCGATGATGTGGAACGTTAACCGGTCGGTGATTTGCGGGACCTGATCGCATGCCAACCTCGTGCGGATGCCCGGCTTCAGGTCGATCGTATGTATGATCGCGGAATCCGACGGACAACAGATGACCTCGATAACACCGTCGAATCCGCAGTTGACTCGTTCGTTGTATTTCTTCTTCTTCAAAACCGTCTCCACAAACCAAGGACATTTGGGTGCCTCCAAACAGAAACCACTGCTGCCGTTCCGTAGTTGACACGGATCACCCTCTGGAATGGAAAGACAACAGGAAAATAATAGAAGAGGTGTTTAGTGCTAAGAAACTTTTCCAGACTTTACCGGGGTCCCGAAGTCGATCTTTAATCTTCTCTAATGTAATTAAATTTATACGTTTTTAAGAATCAAGCCATCTGTCTAGTGACTTGCGCATGCCTATCATCAGGCTTCCCGTAAATCCTTCCTCCATGATGCATTCAAAAACATTCAAAGGAACCGCTCAGAATCGGTCCACACTCTGTGCAACCGTAGAAAAGGCCAAAAAGGAGCTATTTGCTTTGTGGTGCTGTTCTTCATTCGTTGCGTGCAGATCCGAAGACAAGCATCAAGCAACGAGTGCATGTTAGATAGGAAGCAACTGTTTGGCTCCGCTCATAATGCTGTGCGTGCTTTACTAAATTTCCTGTTACTTGTGCCAGCACCTTGTTTTTTTTTTTCAAAAGTGGGAAATGTGTTATCAGAGAAGATAACTCAGGAAGTGAGGTTATGTTTGCTAGACCAGACCCACTAAAACCCCCAGTCTCCAGCCCTAATATTGTATGCTTCCTGTAACTACCGTTAGGTATTACTTCAGTGAACCAGCTTTTGTGCTTGATGCAACCTCATTTTAGATTTGTCCAACAACCAGGAAACAAGAAATTAGCTTACTCCGGTGGATTACAACATTCAATACTCAAAATTAATAAATTACTTTCTTAGTAAAACTCATCGAGCTTATAGTTTATCTTTAGGAAGAAAACTACTGAATTCTAAGCGAAATTGTTCTCCAAAATTGGATTCTGCTGGAAAATCGCCTCTATTGTGCCGAAACATTCAGCTTATATAGCCGAGAAGTCGTTAGACTAGTATGCCGCCTCTCGGTTATATCTGCCGAATGCGCAGTAGAATGCGTATCGAGATTCTCGGCATAAAATGACATCTGTCAAATACTGGTTCCTCGAAATTCTCGGCAAAATTAATTCAGCCGAGATGGCTGCTGAGCACTCGGCTGTCCAAATCTCAGCGCAAATAATGCCGAGATTCGGCAAATTTTTTTAAGTGTGCAGGATGCTGCGCCGTTTTGAAGTTTAAGAAGGCGACTTCTTGTTAGTCTGTAAGCTGTAAAAAGCTTTGCCAAACAATGCCAGAAGGATCACCCCTTAAAACCAAAATTTGCAACTAATTCAATCAACAACTGAGAACTATTTCTTACATTTTTTAAAAGTATTTTTCTAAATTTTGAAACTTCTGCTGACAAAAAAGAAATTACTCGTCAAACCATAAGATTATTTAGTCCCTAGATAAGTAATTTTGCTGGCGTCGCTGCATTTTTACAGGTTATGTATAGAGTTGATCTGCTTGGGAACGTAACGTCAAACGTCGTTACACTGAACGGAATCGTCGAGTCCTTATTAGAGAGTTTATTATTCAGAAGTATCAAACGGGTGAAATTAAAAAAGTCATATGATATACTCGATGCACTAATAATTCACCTTAAAAATATGATTCGCTATGCACACTTGTAAAAAAATATCATCAATGAAAAATTTTGCATTTATATTTTCAGTGATAGTTGTCGATTATTTACAACATGAATTCAAGCGCATATGTGAAAGAAAATCATCCATGTCAGCCCAATCAGCATCACCTGACATCTGAACTTGGATTACAACTTAACAATTAAACCTGATATTTTGAACGATTAAACTATTAAATACGGTTTGAGAACAGATCAATCTACAATACGCAACCCAGTTTGTGTTAATTGTACGCGCAGTTGCTGAGCAATAAGAGTTTGAAGGTCATTTTTCGAGGTAAAATCTGATTATTCTCCGCCGGAAATGGGTTAAGGAAATCATATACAAACATGAACTGTTTTACGATTCAGTTTCACACCGTTTCATTATCGATGTGCCCATCCATAAACTTTCCCATAGTTAATAACAATCATTTTAACTGTTTCGTGTTGCGCTTATTTGTTTGAACTGTGCAAGCAAAGGGTGATAATCAGTTTTAAAATGATATACAATCTCTGAAAGCTAAAGTCAAGCAATGATAACACATTTATGTGCGAGCAATTATGCTCAGTGTAGTCTGCTTTTTCTTTTGGCAGTTTTTGCTCATAACAAGGCTCAAAATAGAGGTAGGTCTACTAGATCATGATTCTCAAAGCAGTTTTCAAGTCGAATCGCTACAAATCAACTCTAGTGCTTGGAATCTTTTGTGCAACATGATTTGCCTTGAATACAATGGGCACACTAGCGACATTACTTATCTATGGGACTAAATAATCTTATGTCAAACCAGAAGTGATTTAAAATACAAAGTATGCAACGAAAAGGTGTTGACAGGTTGGATGCGCCATAGAACCAATAAGGTAGGAGGAAGGAGCGGCGGATGAGTGTGGTTACATGTGTTAGATAGCAACATTTTTCCCGTACTGAGATCGTGACGTCACAATAACCAATTGAGCACAGTTTGGCGTAAAAAAAGATGCATGGATATTGTTTGAAATCGTATGGAATGCATTATATTGTTGTACTATGATAACATCAAAAATAACTACGTTACTATTTTGGGGAGAGGTTTGAATATGGCAAAGTTTCCATAAAATATTTTGATAACTTATTCCCGATATTCTCATTTTGGCCTCCCTCATATGTTGCAATGTTTTGAACCTCCTGCCAGGTTATATGTGCGACACATCAATCAATGTCCTCTAATGAAAGAGTTCGGAACAAATTCAGGGGTAAACGATTTTTTTGTTAGGGAATCAGAGTTACGTTGTCCATTGATGTGAACTTTTGTAAACCATAAAAACCGTTTCTCAAACGGAATTCTCAAATAGAGGAATGAAACAAAACACGATAACAGCTAGTTTTTATTTTAGTGTTCAAGGCTTTATGTTAAATTTTTAATTTCTAAAAAGTTCGAGTCTTTTTTTTCTATTTTTTCTCAGCACTGCACTTCTTTGCTCGCTTTGATCAAAAATCTGACCATTAGGCTTAATTTTTCTTTTTCTTGTTGAGTCATACTTCTTTTCAATTTGCAGTTCTTCGATGATTTTTCATTCCTTATACTAATTTTCCGTATACGGATTTTAGAACATTGTCCGGAACGTAAGTAAACTTGGCTTTCAGCTTCCTTTTTGTGACTTCACATTTGTACGCTGTTTGAACCTAATTACTGAGGAATCGATACCAGTATTATGCATATGGTTAAAAACATCTGATTAGCAGTTTCCATCCAGTTTTCAGAAGGTTGACCTAGCCCACCGTTAGAAACATTATTTTATGGCAGCCGTGTTCCGAAAGGTTTTCAATTGTATATGTGTAAATGCCCATTTCGGGGTTACTTTTCAAAATCGATTATCGTTCAATAACTCCATCCGACTCCTCAAAAGGTCGTTGGTCTGGCTTGTAGGTCTACGTGTCGTCCTCTTTGTCGCTTGAGGTGAGTTATTCCGCGATTCCAGGGTTGTTAGAGAGCTCTTTTTTATATTCGAACAGGCAACTCATTTTGAACTTCTCTTCGAATGGTGCGGAACATGTATTTTGATTTTTGGCAGAAGGAGCGTGTTGTTCAGTTGGTGCATCTGTCTGATGATGGACTCATCGGTGTAAGTGTAGAAATTGTTTGAACGGCTGAAATATAAACAATTACTTTTGGACGGCTACGAGTGGTAAATTGATACATTACCTTCCGATGCTAAAATGCGCCCGGAAATATTGTGAACAATTAAAAAACTTTGCTGGAAGACCTGATACCCGACAGAACAAACGCCAGCGTTTCTCAACATCAAGAATTTGGTAGAAGCATGCTTATGCCTAACTTTTAGGCTTGATCAACCGAAACACCACATGATTTCACTTCACACGATGGCATTCGCGTTTTCTGGTAACTGTAGAGCGTTAGAAACTCGAAAAAAAAAAAAACAATACGCACTGCATGCCGAACGTAAACTATTGTAACGTCATAACTTTTTACTCGCCACCTCTGATCGCATATCGATAACTTATCTGCCACTCCTTTGTAATATACCTTATTGCCATAGAACGTTAATTTTGTAGTGTGTATTCCGAGCTAGTGATAAGAAACTTATCGATACTTATCGATAATATCGATAAATGCTGGTCATCGATATTATCGTTAATTTTTTGACGTTAACGATAATTATCGATATTATAAGGGTGAGCACAAGTCAGTGCGGCTGGTTACTGGAGGAGACCCAAAAGAAGGAGACCTCACCTACCCTACCCCAGGAGTTGCTTTTGCCGCTAGGTATTTGTTGGGTGCTGCTATTCGACAAGATTTAGCATTGTTGGGGGTGGTGTAACGGTTTGCCCCGGGTGTCACTGAGTTTCTGAGAAATATAGGTAACTAAAAAGGTATTGATAGTTTTTAGTTTCCTAAGAACAGATGAATTCGACAACTTAGTACTGGAGAACTTTGAAAAAATATCCAAACTTTTTGCACTATCTCATAAAAAGCAATGATACGAAATTGTAATAAAATGCATTTTCTTTGGCTCGCCAACTCTTATAATATGATGGACATGCATAGCGGCAGTCTATTGGTAATTGTTTAGTTTAACTTGGAACTGTTTAAGTTTAAAGTATCTGTTACCCAACAAACAATTTTTAGTTCCACTAAAAATCCAAATCAACGAAATTGTTGCGCCAAAAAAGTATCCTGATGTATACAGGAGGTGGACAGAATAATTGAGATAAATAGAATTCTCTCGGATTTTAAATGGCCAGAACTTTACGAAAAATGAATCAATTTTGATAACTGGTTTCATTTCACTGGAAAACAGTATTATATTAGTATTACTTGGGAACTTGGTGTAACCTACCTACACCGAAAATGTTTCGGATTTCAAGAGTGTGTGTCAAAGTGTACATTTTTGCAACGCATAGAGCGTTTTAGGCAACTAAATTGTCTATCTAAAATACTTCATTCAAAAAAATCTGAGATCACCGATATTTTCTAAAATCCTTTTTTGTTCTTAAAATTATATTTTTTTCAGAGTAGGATCTTAAACTCATTTTTTTATATTTTCGAAGGAAAGTTCAGATAATTTTCACTAAGATATATTGATTCATAAGAAAAAGGTTCAAATACAGTTAGGTTTTCTTACGCGGGGGATACATGCCTCGTGAAAAAACCATGTTAATTCAAAAATCCGCTTGATAAACCGCTTTAATTCAAAAATTCGCGTAAAAACCACGTTAATTTGAAAATCTGCATAAATAACCTTTTAGAGAAAATCCGTGTGAAAATAATCTGATCTATTTAAATGTTAATCCAGATAAATTGCTCTATGACCTACACACCCACAATGTTCGATTGAATTCTGCTAGAGTGCTGCAAGCTCAAAGAAAATTAGTACCCAACAGGAAAAAAACCACCAAAATCAACACCCATACTTAATAAATTCATACCTCGATGATTCCTTGGCGAATTTCCAATCTTTGGCTACCAATGAACCCGAAATAAATTCTTATTTATTGACAACATATAAACCTAAGTGAAACAGAATATTATAAAAAGTTCTACGCGTTGCAAAAATGTACACTTTGGCACACACTCCGGAAATCCGAAACATTTCCAGTGAACCTTGATCACGTCCAGTTCTCAAGTAACACTAGGAAACTAGGACAGTTTTCCAGTAAAATGAAACCTGTTTTGTCAGAATTGATTCATTTTTCGTGTAGTTTTGGCCATTTAAAAATTGACAGAATTTTGCCTGCTTCAATTATTCCCCTTATACAACCTTCAAAATAAACTTCGGCTTGAAACTACTCCGTAGAAAGCACTCTCGGCGTAAAACCCGAAGACTTTCCAAAACAAACTGTTTAACTCGTCCGGTTGTTTGAATTTTCATTTGTAGCATCGTAAGATTTGTCATTCAAGGCCTTAACACAATGGATACGTTGCGGCTGCGTTTGCGGCAATTTGACAGTTAGCCCATACGTCAATGCAACGCAACGTATCCATTCTGTTTGGGCCATCACTGTCTCTGTTTTTAACAAATTTATATAGCAAAATTGCATTTGTCGAATAACGTTTGCGGTAAAAAAAATGAATCATAGTAACCCATGAGTTAGCAAAAAAAAATTGACAGCCCTATCAGTCAAATTCTAACTGTGATGGCGAAAAAAGTGAAGCTACTCCGTTCAGAAGTGTGCGCGTTCAAAGAACGGTACCCCGTCGCGTCAAAAACGGACATCGTGCGGCACTTTGTGGACCCCGGGTATGTCGGTTTTGGCATCTACAACATCTTGACACTATTGGACAACGATCAGAGCATCGAAAGAAAGCCCGATTCCGGACGGCCAACGACCCTGAGCGACAAGAAGCTTCCAAGGATGCTGAAGAGGAAGACCGAGGGAAAAGTGGCTAAATCGCTGCGTGCACTTGGCAGAGAGATTGTTGCGTGCTCTAAAACAGTGAAAAAGCATCTGGAGAACATGGGCATACATGTAGGAAGCGGCAGTCCCGTCCACTGGTCTTGGAGCTGCAGGCAATGACGCAGCGACAGCGGTTGAAGATGGTCAAGTCAATTTTACCGGCGAATCGCGACGCGGCAGTGGTATTGGACGACTAGACCTATCTCACCCTGGATGGCAACGACTAGCAGGGCTCTCCGTATTTTACCTCCCCCACGAAGGAAGTGAGCATCGAGGTAAGGTTTATTTCACAGACCAAGTTCCCCAAGAAGGTGCGGCTGTTGCTGTCAATCAGCGAGAAAGGGATGTCAAAATTGCTCTTCTTTCGCTCCGGGCTGGCCGTGAACGGGGAAATTTATAGTACGAACAGGGTTGCCACATTTAAATCTGTGTTTTCCCTTGAAAAAATCTGAACATCTGTATCTGGAACAAAAATATCTGTAAAAAAAATCTGTGTTGTTTAAACACAAAGAACTTTGTATTTTTTGAGTTTTTATGGTACAGCACTCGTGCGCTAATTGCACGGAAGTTGCAGTGCGACTAGCGGATGGGCTTTTTAATTGCATGAACTCAAAACTGTCAAAAAATTTTAGGGGGTGCGCTAAAGGTTCGTTTTCGTGTATCCGTTCACGAATCAATTTTGAACCAGTCAGATTTTTCCATGAATTGCAACTTAATTAAAGTGTAATGAACATACCTGTATTTCAGAGAATCCCACGTTTTCAGAAGCTGTAAAGTATGTGGACAGCTTAACGCGACATTTCAGTGAGTGTGTGACACAAGTGATCAAATTTAAATCAATAAGATCGACTATAATTGAAAACAAACGGGGAAAACGTGCAATGTGATTATGTATAAATGCTATTTATTACATACAATCGGAATCTTAAATAACAAAATTAAAAAGTATTAAATTTACTTTCAGTTAATTAAATATTTCGTGCGTTCAGTATCCCCTCGCAAAACTTGACAGAGAGACGTTAGCTTCAAAAACCACGTGTAGTTTGACGCAAAACTGCTTTTAAATTGCACTTTCGTGCAACTAGCGGACGTGCAATTTAAACGCAGTGCAACTAAATCGCGTGCAATTAGCAAACGAGTGCTGTACATAATCGAAATTTTTAGCTTAAAACGTGTGAGGAGTTGAAAATATGTTCAATTTGCTCAATATTTAATGAAATAAAATTTGGATTGTTTTTTAAAATTAATGTCAATTTCGAAAAATCTGTAAATCTGTACTTTTCGACGAAAATCTGTATATCTGTATATACAGATTCTGTACCGTTACTTCGGCCAAAAATCTGTAAAATACAGATTAATTTGTACATGTGGCATCCCTGAGTACGAAGTGCCTGACAGAAGTTGCGTCGTTCATCAAGAAATACCATAAGCGCGAAGACACGGTGTTCTGGCCAGATTTGACGTCGGCCAACTATTCGTAGCGATCGTTGGAGAAGATGGAGCGGCTGAATATTGATGTGGTACCGGAGTCGGCGAATCCGCTCAATGTCCCCCAGCTGCTTCCCATCGAGAATTTCTGGGCAAGTTTGAAGCGCAAGATCTATTCCAACAATTTTGTCTCGAAAACGGAGGAGGAATTAAAAAAAACGAAGAAAGAGCTTAAAAACATGGCTACACGCATGTTTTCGTCCGCCATGGCGAATGTTCCGGTTAACTGTCGAAAGGCTGCACGCAAGGACGTAATATTTTTTGTGAGGAAGCTAACATGACAACCTTCCATGGGAAATTTATCCAACTTAATTATCTATCATAGTTTTTTTTTTCATCGCCATCTGGAATAGTTTTTTTTCATCAACTCAAAAAAAATTTTTCACCGCAAACGTTAGCTGTCAAATTATCGATACTTATCGATAATATCGATAAAAGTCCCGGAATTATCGATTGTTATCGATGTCCGTTCTGGGCGATATTCCCATCACTATTCCGAGCAAGATGCAACACTCATCTAGTAATTGATCAATTCGAAGCTCGGAATATTTGAATCAAAATCGTAGGACACAGAATGTTTAATCACCTTGATCCGGAAAAATATTACACAACCAATAAAAACTGTTCCAATTTTCAGAATCACGGCACTGCAGTTTAGATTAAAGCAAATTTTCGAACACACTTTCGCGAATTCTAGCTCCAGTCCTGATCAAAGCGAAGAAAGAAAAAACAACAAACAAGAAAGACTACAAAGGTTATCAATCAATCCGTGTGAACGACACGGCAGATTGCTTACACACAAGCCGCTACTGCAAACGGCTCAGCCGAAAATGACAAAACAAAAAAGCACAATAAATTCTAGTTTACTGGTTCATTTGGGTTTTCCAGCTTCCGTAGTCGCGCGGTCATGCGGCCGGCTTTCGACGGTAACTAAATTACGTAAAAAAAAACTAACTGAGCGGAACATCCTTACCGTACAGAGTTTCGCAAAGTACGAATGTAGCTGGCAGCATTCCAGTTAAAATAGCACAGAATGACAGCAGCAGAAGTTTCTCCAGCAATGGTTTGTTCGCAGTCACCATGGCTGCTTAATTTAATATAAAGATGAGCAATTTTTTTAGTTTATCAATTCCACTTTTTGAGTGCGTGTGTGTGCCAGGCTGTAACCCTACATAGGTAAACATGTGCTGAACTGGTCTATTTTGCACAAATCTATTATGTATCCTCTGTATGTTTACTACAGAACTCTTTTGTAGATCATTTTTTTCCGGGTGTATTACTTTGCACTGTCTATTGTACCTCCTTCTGGGTTTCACGCTGGAAATGCAGTCACAAAAACAAAAATATTGACAAACTAAACCGTAAAACTATCGCTAATAAACCCCGCGAGCGACGATGAACGCGAATTCGACCTAAACGCTCAGAACATCAACCGTTAACTACCGGGGAGCGAGTGGAGCTTCCACGATCACCATTGATCGCGGTGACGATAGGACAGCGGAATTCGATGAGAATGAGTGACATTCCCTGCACGAGCGAGAGGCGATGAGGCGATGTGAATCAGTAGATCGTCGAGCCGCATACTGCACTAGAACTGGTTTTTGAAGAGGGATGTCCGCATACTGTAGTAGGTTATGCTAATCCTACTGTCAGTTGATTGCTCCGTCTAACGTTTGCCTCAGCTCAGTCGTGGTAGGCACAGACTCAATGGAAAAATCCCTGAGAGGAGAGAAAAGATACACACACACAAACGCCCATGTGAACCTGTCAAGAAATGCCACTGTAAAGCAGGATTCTTGATTGAATAGAAAATGGGTAGCAGTTTCCTTTTTAAAATAGGTTAAACTATTGAACTTCTTTTGAACTGAGTGAAACAAGCGGCACATGTCTTAATTGTGCTCACTGATATGAATGGTGACATTGATCCGGTAAACGACCTTCCCATATCAACGTCTAAGTTTTTGGTAAAACTCTAAGTTTGAGCAAAAACAAATGAAATTTGTTTTTTTTTTAGAATTTTCAAACTTAAAGATGAAATATATCGAAAACAGATGCATGTAGGATGTTATAAGCTGTCATAAGCTTTTAAATTGTGAAAAAAAATATTTTCAAAAATGTTGAAATATAAATTATGCTCTGAAACATTTCACATTTCTACAACCTGTACTTTTTTCCAAAAGTTTCCATAAAAAATTCGAATCATTTTTTGTAATTCAAATTTCTGTTTATTTTAACATTTTTTATCAGTGTATATTTTTTGCTTGCGAAGCATTATCGATGAACTATGAATAAAGTGTATGCTAAAATACATAAGCTCTTTAAGAAAATAAGAAATAGAAATACGTGTGCAAAGTTTTATTCACATAACGAAAGTGAAATAAATTTTTTGCCCATTTTCAAATCTAATCTGCATCAAGAGGTAGACTTGGGCCACACAATCGATTCAATCCAGTCGATATACCGAGCTACCCGCGTATAAACACTCGGTGTATTCGACCCGCATCCATAGCCGAACGACGTAACTCCGACGAGTTTGAATTTATTGTCCTCCACAATTTGCAGGGGACCGCCCGAATCACCCTGACAGGTGTCTCCAATCTGCTGAGTTTCCACGTTCTCAAACCCTGTGGCGCAGTATTGCGATTGGAGCAACCCAAGTGACAGCCTCCGGTTGTTTGTGAGTAGATTATTTTCGAAAAAACTTTGATTACACTTATCCAACGTTACCGTCGTCAGGTTAACCTTCATCAGAACTGTGGACTGCATGAGCCCTGGAAGAAAGATAAAGCTTTAGCAACAGGGAAAACTATCAGTGACAATTTAGTAAGTTTTACGGTCAACGTCAACGATGCCAAAGCCTTCGGCAGACAGTATTACGTTATCGGGCAAGTCTTCTGTGCCACTATAGAGGCAGATAGGATTTACATTCGGTTCATTCTGCACTTTGTGTTCCAACTCAATCAACCCAATATCGTTGTAACTTCTACTGCTACGATATTCCGGATGGGGATAGAATTCCTTTAAAACCAGAATTTAAAATTAGAAAAACTGTTTTGAAAGTTGGATATAATGTTTACTTTAAATCTAACCAAAACACCAGCGTTGTTGGGTTCAAGAGACAGAGCGCCCAGGAGAGCAACCACCGGCCTGCTATTCTTGGGAATACAATGGGCTGCCGTCAGCAGGAAACTGTCAGAAATTAAACTAGCGCCACAGCGGTACTCGTACCCTTTGCCCTCGTCCTCGATTTCGTAGCCCAACGCTGCCATGAAGGGGAACTCGCCATCATCCGCTTGGAACCCGTTGATGATGTGGAACGTCGACCGGGATTCGATTCGCGGGACCTGATCGCATGCCAACCTCGTACGGACGCCCGGTTTCAGAGCGATCGACTGTGCGATCGAAGCATCCGGCGGACAACAGATGACCTCGGTTTTACCGTCGAATCCGCATACGACTCGCTCGTTGTATTTTTTCTTCTTTGCAATCGTCTCCATAAACCACGAACATTTGGGTGCCTCCACACATAAACCACTCCTACCGTTCCTTAGCTCGCACGAATCACCCTCTGGAATGTGAAAACCAACAGGAAAATAACAAAAGAGGTTAAACGCTTAGCAAAAAGTGTAGATCAGTCGTTTGCTCGCAAAAGGCCGTCGCTTCCAATGGCGGCCCTGACGTCGAAAGCTCCGCCTTCGTTGGATCACCTCGGTTCCGTTCCATCTATAGAGCACTTTTGGAGAGAAATGTATCGTAACAATGCTTAACATGTTTTGCTGTCAAGCTCACCAAATTCACATAGTAAAATTGATGAAACTGAAAGTAAAAAGTTACACTCAAGGCTTGTATAGTATGGGCGTTATTGTGCCGCACAGAACGATACGAAGGATGTATGAATTTTACAGTTCCCCTCGCGAGAAGAGGTTATCGAAAATTAATATTTGGAAATTTTTTTTTTTTCAGAAAAACTTCAAAATAATTACCTGACATTCCCTGATTTTTCAAGTTTCGACAGGTTTCGCCTCCCTGCAGGATTTTCGTGCATTATGGGAACTTTCTGAAAAATTTATCTTTTCAGTCTGTAAGTCATAACCGAGATAACCTTCAACTCGAGAAGAAAGGGTCAATTTTAGCATATGAAGATTTTAGCGAAAGACCAAAAATGAGACAAATTGAGAAAATGGATGGAAAGGAGAATGAATCGGATGTTTTGTATCACCTGCTTGGTTTAGATGAACAGCATAACTTTCCAATTAATTCGATGGAGTCATCGGTTTCCGTTGGAGAATACCTAGTGTCCTGTTTGCTGAAAACAATGACAATGAGATACTGGAATTGGTTGGCTCACTGGAAGAGAACTTGCATCTTTATTTCGAAGTTCGTTTTAGAGCTTAAATTATTGCAGATTTGTATAGATACATGCTATTAACCAGAGTACATCATTGAAGTGGGAAGCAGCGTTGCTAAACGAGCGAGAAGCATAACATATCCACTCCTTTCTGCTTGAGAATTAGATGAGTGCTACGCTTCTCCAGTCGTTCGCACACACACCTTCGAGACACTCTTTATTATTCACGCACTTGCCAGAGCAGCAGCCAGCATACAACCGCTCGCAAATTCTCTTCTATCTTTTTACTCACGCCGAGTACGCGAGTACTCGAATAAGAGTACTTGACTAGGAGTGCTTGAAAAAATGTGCCCGAAAACGAAAATGCTTCGTTCACCGACTCACGCATGCGGTTTGTCAATCGCTGAACTGATGCCAAGCAGTTTTGCATCGTGCACCGACAGCCGAAAGTGGGGTGATAAATCTATATAGAATCGCATGCTTGAACGTGTAGGGTATCGGAATACCTACTCGCAGTGATGCCACATTTTTATCTGTATTTCGAATCTCAGGAAATCTCCTTGGTGATATTTCAATCTGTATAAAATTCTGCATATTTACTCAACATATCCCTTAGAAGAAAAAAATGCAACATAGTTTGTTCATTGACTCATTTATGCACACGTTTACGCGTAACATATAAATATAATGAAAACTCTAACACGCTCAATAGCATTTGAGTTCATTTTCGATTTTCAACTATATCGAAAAGTTCATTTCGCGACCTCATGAAATTAAAAAAAAAAAACTGTATAGTTCTGTACTATTTCTAGAAAATCTGTAATTTGTATATACAGATATCTGTATGAAAAATACACAAAAAATCTGTATAAGAACTGATAAATCTGTATATGTGGCATCCCTGCCTACTCGTCGAAATATTCTTTTTGCCACTCCGCTTCGTCGTGCCTTGTCACTCCGTATCGTCATAATGCGTTTTGACGGTCTTAATAATCACCTCCGCTGGTTGTGCTCGCGAGAAAGGGAGGTACTCGCGAGTGGAAAAGTACACGAGCGAGAGTGTGTGTGAGAAAACTCGCAAGCATCAACGCTCGGTAGTGTGAAATAAAAAAAGTAAAAGAGAACGAGAAACAGTACGACAGGAGTATCTCTAGTGTGAGATTTTGGTAGCAGCGAGAACGCCACTTGGAGTATCGCATGCTTTTTGCGAGCGAGTTTAACAACGCTGGTGGGAAGAAGAGCGTGCCCGTAGGATCACTGCATCCAGGGCTTATTTTGTGTATACATATTATGCAACTCAACCCGAAAAGATCAATGATTGGAAAAAAATCCTAAGTATGATACCTAGACATGTTTTAACCTCTGCAATTGGGTTGTTTAGCTATATAAGTTTTTTATGTCATCTGAGAGAGCTTTTTTTTCTAAGCTAAACGTGATTTTCAGAAATTTTCTATCGTTGTACTTCAATTTTTTAATCACGAACTAAAACTGCTCGAAATCGCTACAATGACAGTTCGCCCATATACCAACTGTCATTGTAGCGGTTTGGAGCGATTTTTATTTTTCATTTGAAAATCGAAGAGCAATGATATGAAATTTAAAAAAATCACGTTTTGTTTAAAAAATTACACTCTTTACCTGATATATAAAAATCAGAAATCCGTGAGTAACTGAACAACCCAATTGAACATGGTCTTCGCTGTGAAATTCAAGCCGTAGCAGCATATGAGCGAGTTCTCAAAAAAGACGTTCTGAATGGGGTTTTGTTATATTCTCTCATATACCATGGTTGGGGTGTTCTCCTGACGAAATCGTTGTCAATGAAGAAAAATTGATCGAAATCAAGTGCCCGGGAGCCAGTAAACATAAATGTTTGAAGGATTGCATCGCCGAGCTTCCCTATCTCACGAAGCTGTCATCTTCAGGGAAAGGTAACCAGTACTATGCTCAGGTCCAGCTAAATATATTTATTTTAAAATAAAAATCAGCAGATTATATTATTTATTCAGCACATGAAGATGAGTGTTACGTCCAAGAAATTAAATTTGACTCGAAATACGTTCGACCTTTGGTGGTAGTACTGGAAGAAGTTTACTTGAATGTTTATTTTTCAAGTACTTATAGTCTACTACTTTTAAGAGGTAAAGAATGTACCTGAACATATTTATTTTTTTGAAATAAAAATATGTTTAAACATTTTTAATATCGTACATGAGAAATGTTGACTATTTCACAAGCAATGTAAACAATACAGAAAAAAAAACGTTTAGCTGTTTGTTCAATATTTCGAAAATTTTAATGCGTTGTATGGCCTAACTGATACTGGGGTGTCTCCAAAAACGGTGGTCGCACGAGCTTCACCCCGAAGGTTTTACATTCCGAGTCAATACTGAAACCTTTGTTGGTTATAATTGCTTCTTCTATGTTCACCCTCTCAAGCATCTTTTCCTCCACAACTATCTACTTATCAGAAGCCTTTCCGCTGTATCCACGACTAACATATGAAATCGTTTCATCAAGGGTAACTGCAGTTGAATATTTTGCAGTCTCGCGACTTTTATTATGCGAATAAGCGTTGATTTGGCTGTGGGGTAGGCTCTTTCACTATGATAACATCGGTATAATTTGGCCGGAAATAGTGCGGCATATTACGTGTTACAGTTTTGAGCGATGGTCATAGTAATCATCGAAGCAGTGCAGATCATCTTCAATCGCGGAAAAGTCCGGTAAAACCCCAACGAAATAGTCTGTTATTAAATGTTGGAGACGGTGCTCATGCAAAAGAATGACAGATTTGTTTTCATTTTTACAAACACAACAAGCACTTCCTCTTCTACAGAAACAGTAGAATGTGGTCGCATGGTACATTTTCTTTAAAATCGGCCATAGTTCCTCCTGAAACGTATCCTAAAATAACTGAGAAAGCTACGAATCGTGCATAGAAAAAAGTTTTTCAATTTCCTCCATGAAGGGAGAGATATATCGGAAAATATTATCTAGAAGCAGAATTTGATGAAAGAACGTCTAACTTCTTTCCGCGTGCACACTACAAAATTGATTTAAAATGCTCAAGTTTCTCTGGCATCTGATTCCTGAAGCTCACAAGACAATTATGTATACACTTTCTGCTAAAAAAGAGTTAACTAAATACTACTAAAAACCAATGCAGAAATTTTCACTTAGTTTTTCGTTTGCTGTTAACATTTCAATCACGCACAGAGTAAACAATTCTATATGGCAGCACCGTTGCTCTGTCGTAACGAATTAACCTTGTAAGCAAGATCATTGCGAGTAAGTCGAGTAAGACTTTTTTTACCTTTTTTATCAGTGTGTAATGTCAACATTTAACAGCTTCTTGGACAGTGTTTGTTTTTGTTTCTGGTTGATTTTTGAAAAATTTGTTGATGAAAATGGCAAGTAAAATAAAGAAACGGATATTCCTACGCTTACTATGATAATTAGTATGTGTGAAAGCCGTTGCGGGAAAAAGCAGCGGCTGTAGGAAGAACCTGCTCTATTGTCCAAAAAATCGTCAACATATGGATATACGGAGGAACTAGCAATACTCAGAGGGAGAGATATGCGAAGAGAATGATGTGAGCCAAACGAACATATCAAAAATCCGAGCCAAACGAACAAGAAAGGTAACACAATGAGAGGTATTGATATCAGGTACAATAAAGAGTATTTTCATTTTCACACGTTTTTCGTGTTCTTTAACTAAACAATGAATTAAGAATGCTCCAACGTTGCTTTATCACAGCGATTTTTAATTTAATTTTTTTTAATATAAAATTTAACACCTTTACGGCATTCGTGATGCACTTTATTATTCCCCAGAACTATCAGCTATACGAGTCGAATGAAAAAGTTAGTCAACATTGCGCTTCGAGAAGAGATCTTGCACCACTGACATGTGAAACCTAGTTGCCAAATTGGCGGCTTTTTTCATCGCTTATCTCTCTCTCTCTCTCTCTCTCTCTCTCTCTCTGAGTATCTCTAGGAGGAACCATTTAAAATTTCCCTGGTAGAGAACACAAAAGAATTGTGTCTCCTTGTGATGAGCGGGCAATTGTGAATACTTTGCCAAGATACGCTGAAACAAGCATTCCGAAATTAAATACCAAAGCAAAATCGGTCAGCAACGATCAGCCAGACAATATCTCGGAATTACACCACCTTTCTCTGATCGAACCAGCTTCAGACGTCTCGGAAAATCGTCGCAAGCGGCGCGCGCGTGCTCCATCGGCATCTCGTCCCAGATTTTCGTGATAACTCGCTTGAATTGCTCCAAATTTGTTATTCTATAGTCGTTCAGCTTCGACATCATGTATCCCCACACGAAATAATCCAGTGGATTCAGATCCGGAGACGACGGAGGCCATTTATTCTTCGAAATGAAATCGGTCAAGTTTTCCTCACACAACGTCTAAACAACCTTTGCGGTGTGGGATGGGGCGCCATCTTGCTGGAAGCAGTAGTAATCGTCTTCAAACAATAGTTCAGCTTGAGGCAGAACATTTTCATTCAAAACCGTGTCCAGGTAGTACGCTGCGTTGATTTTGACCCCTTTATCGATAAAAATAAGACGCAGTTTACCTCTCTTGCTAATGGCTCCCCAAACAATCACTGACGTCTTATTTTGGAACCGGGAAACGTTCAGCTTGTCCGCAGGAGCTTGCTGGAGGCTCACACTCCAAACTCGATCATTTTGGCGATTGACTGTTTGCTCCAAAACGAACAGCTTCTCGTCCGAAAAAATAATCTCGTCATCTGCGCGCCAACCGAGCAACTCCCGCGACCGTTGGTACCGCTTGTCCTTTGTAGCTTTGGTAACCCCATGAACCACCTGTTTTTTGTACTGTGTAAGTTTTAAATCCTTGCGCAGAAGCAGGCGGATTGATTTTCGGTTCATTTTAAGGTTCCTGGGCAGCTTCCGTGCAGATTGGGTGGGATTCCGGCGAATCCGGTCTCGTATAATCTTTTTCAGCCTTGGAGTTCTCACAGACCTTGGTCGTCCAGATCGTGCCTTGTACTCGGTGCCTACGGTCTCTAGGTACCGATTTATGGTCCGGTACACGAATTTCCGGTTGGTTCCGAGCGGTTTTAGGTGTTTGAATATGTGTCCGGGTTTGTACCCTTTCACATACTCAGCGATAACAGCTGCTCTTAACTCTGCCATGGCTCACAACTCAATGTAAACAAACTGCACAGAAACGAAACTCTGCCACTTTGGGCAGCAAAGTTAACCCTCTCATTTGACATATAGATGACACCAGAGAGATGCAACGTGTAGGCTACAGGCGACCCCAAAAAAGTGTGACCGGACTTTTTTGTCACCGTGTATATCGTCAAATTCGGATGAAATATGTCCTGTCACGATCCAAGAGAGCAAGGGAAGCTCATGCTTAACTGTGATATTCAGAGCAAGCTTGAGGCTAAATATATTCTAGAAAGCTCGTGTTGTCTCCATTCCCAAAACTAATAAAAAGGATAAAACGAGTTCAAGATCGTTTAGTCAGAGCATCTAAATATAAATATGTAACAGCATAGCAAAACAACAGTAACAGCACTTCATGGACTAGTAACAGAAGTTGAAAAAAACATTCGAAGTCAAAGAGATCAGGCTATGATAAAACGTAATTTCGACAAGTCCCAATGAGCATCGCAAAAGAATGTCTACAGGGAAGTGTTTTTTCACCATTAGTGGTCGATAATCTGTTGACCCAGCTAGAATCACAAGGTTTTGAAGTAATTGGTTTGCGGACGATATAGTAGTTAAAGTTTCTGGAAAATATACGTGTTAACGATCAGAGATAGACTCCAACATGCTCTAAATCTAACTACAATGTGGTGTAAATAGGAGAGACTACCAATAAATCCGAAGGAAACCAACATTATTGCGTTTACACGCTGGAAAAAACAGAAATCCTGACTTCGGGGCCATTCACATTCCGCGTAGACAGATTTTTAACGATTTTGACGATTTGACCTCCCATCCGTGGACACCTGCCCATATAAATTAAAAAAAATGTGTATGGACCGTGGACACTACACAAAACCCCCCCAACCCCCCTGCGGCTGTCCACGTGGAATGTGGATGGCCCCTTATGTCTTAATGGAACGAAACTAAAACTTTCTCAAGAAGTCACTTTTTTGGAGTACCGTAAGCCGGGATGAGATTGTGCCATGCAAACCCGTTGTTTGTCAGGCTTCCTATGGCGATCATAAGACCAATCTTTCTTTAATAAATTTCCTCGAAAATTTACCCTAGAAAGACTAGTGTCCTGACCCGGAAAAGATGGCTGACAAATCACGGGTTGGATGGTTCAATGTCACCCTGGCTGACGGTAACTCTAGATAGTAAACTAATTGGAGCTTGCATATGAAAAAAGTAATAAGTAAGGCTACAAGTGCCTTATGAATGAGTAAAAAATGATCTATTGGATCTATATAGCTATCGTTAGACCCAGAATAACATATGCGTCCTTGGTATGGTAACCGCAGATAAACGTTAACTATGCTCAGCAAAGGGGACGGAAAAGTTACAAAGGCTCGCTACAATCTCCATCACGGATGTAATTCGAAGTACGCCTTCAAAGACGCGCTATGCTATGCTAAGCCTACTCCCATTGCATTTACTTATGCAATTGGAAGCTGAGATTGGAAGCTGAGATATACTAAGGCGGATTGTTCCTGTTGACTGCTTGAATTTTCGAAATCTTTGCATTTGTACACAAAGGCACCGGCAGTTGAGATTTAAGTAAATTTACGAACACATGTTGCCTTGGCAATGCCCCAACATAACATTCTGACCGGTACTTGCACGAGTACTAGCCTTAGTCCTGATCAAAGCAAAGAACAAAACATAACACATAAGACTACAAACGTTATCAATCGATCCGTGTAAACAACATGGCAGATTGCTTACACATGAACCGCTACTGTAATGTATTCAGCCGAAAATTGACAAAACAGAATAGATTTGGGTTTTCCTGCTTCCGTCGTTAACGTTAACTACCCGAGTGGATGATCCTTACCGTACAGAATTTCGCAAAGTACGAACGTAGCAGGCAGCATTTGAGTCAACATAACACAGAATGAAAGCAGCTGAAGATTCGCCATCAGGAATGGTTTGTTTGTGGTCACCATGGCTGCCTAGTTACACGTGAGATGAGCCAATTTTTTGCTTGATCAATTCCACTTTATGCGTGCGCTCGTGTATCAGTTTGTGAGACTACATAGGTAAACATGTGCTAAACTGATCGAATCTATGATCTCCTGTGTGCTGATCAAGAAAATCTCTTGTAGATCATTTCTCCCAGGTGAATTCTATTGTACCGAACAGCATGACCTTCCTTCTGCTTCACACACTAGTTGTGCGGTCACAAAAACAAAACATTGACGAACTAAAACTATCGTTAATTAGCCCCGCGAGCGACGATGAACGTGAATTCGACCTTAACGCTCAGAACCTCAACCGTTAACTACTGGGGAGCGAGTGGAGCATCCACGATCGTCATCGATTGGAGCGGATTTCGGTGAGAATGAGTGACATTCTCAGCACGAAAAACTGAGAGCCGATGTGAATCAGTAGATCGGAGAGATATCGATCGTCAAACCGCAAACTGCACTAGAACTGGTTTTTGAAAAGGGATGTCCGCTTAGTTTATGATAATTCTACTGTCAGTTGATTGCTGCGTCGAACGTTTGCCTCAGTTCAGTCGTGGTAAGCGCCGGCTTACTACGTAGAACCCTGAGAGAGAGAGAAGAAACACAAATGCACAGTTCTGAATATTTTCCAGATTACACTATTAAATTGTATTTTTTTGAATAAGTTTTAAATTTAAAAGACATCGGTAAGCGGGATAGCAGGAGAGCCGATTTTAAATCGTTAGTAGTTCACGTCGTCCTTCTGACCAGTACAAGTGTGTGCGACCTCCAGAGCAAATTGTGTTTACTGTCATTCGTTGAGAAGATAACACTCGTGAATCCACCTTCAATTCTTATATAAAAATTTGAATCAAAATGCATCTGAAAAACAAATAAAATAACGGATATTGACTGGATTATGCATGACTCCGAGATAACGAATCAAATAATTCGTCTGTCATCTCGCGCCTTCCACTTGGATAAACCCCTTCTTTGTTTGCTCAGAATTATTTCTGCTGAAAAATGCATTAAATCCCAATAAAGGTATTACGGATGAATGGCCCAGGAGTTCACTGAACTTACCTGCTGCCTCTCCTTGGCCAAACAGACGACTTTACACACGCCACCATCCTGCTTGACAGCAAGTTTTTCGTCTTACTCACAAACCTGATCGACAACGCCAGACATAACCTAGCTCGGTACTTCCTAGCATTCACATTCGGCATCGGCAGCTTGTGTTTCCATATAATAGTTCATTACAACAGAAGATTACCTCGGATAAAAAATTACCACTTGTCTTGTCCTTCACCGTGAAACTTGGCACTGAAAGGTAATTGCATAGCATGTAGGACATTTAATAAGAGGGACGATTTTCGGTTTAACGGAGAGCTCCTAACAACAGCAACAGGCTAATACGTTTGAGAATGGAGAATTGAGTGAATCGTTGATGCATGACATCAGTTAATCTCTCCAGTTTATTGTGAAGGGACTGAGTAATTTGAAAAGTATTATAGATTAGGTACCAAGTCAGCTGTCAAACTCCGCAGATCCAAGACGGCTTTGCATGGAGTGTTGTTTTAGGTAGGAAACAGGAAAAAACATTTGGGGAGAGTGAGTGCCGAACATTCTCTCGGCAGCCAATAAGTTGTCAATCAACGCACAACCATTCAATACTGCACTGGAACTGGTTTGACGAAACCCTTCCTCGCGATCACTGACTTAGCGAAGTGATAAAAAAATTATAATGTAAAAATTATTAGCATATAATCATTAGTTTTATTACTCGGTTAGCGATGCGCTGTTTGGCCAAACGATCGGCTCAATCCAATCGAGATAGGCGGCCACTCGGATGTAAACGCTGGCCGTCGCTCCACATCCCAGCCCGAACGATATGATCCCCACTAGGTAGTACCGTTCCTCCTCAGTGTTCGTATAATGCAACGGTCCACCAGAGTCACCCTGGCAGGAGTCACGACGCAAGCCTCCAACCTGTGCACCGATAGCGCAGTACTGTTCTGCAGTTATACCCTCTGGAAACTTAGCAAGCAACGTGCCAACCTCTGCGCGGTACGCCTTATCGCACTGATCCAAAGGTTCCGTCGTTAGATTAACCTTAAGCAGTTGATCCGATCTCGTGTCCGCTAAAAAGTTAGGAAATCTGGATCACAACCATCGAACATTCAGTAATCTTACCTTCTGTCAAACCCCAGCCGGATGCGACCAACGTTTGCGTCGAAGGCAAATCCTCTGTATTAGTATGCAAACATGCTCGGTTCACGTTGTCCTCGTACTCGAATGGAGTGACCACCTCGATTAGTGCGATATCGTGATACTTATATTTTGGCGTGTATTTCGGATGTGGGTAAAAGTTCTAAAGTTTAAAAGAATATTAACAATCCACGACTGTCTATCCGGTCACACATACCTTCAGCTCAGAGTCTCGTATGAGATCTGGCTCATCCGAATGGTCCAGTTTTAGGGTTCCCATTCGTGCCACCACTGGACGCCGATTGGAACGGATGCAGTGGGCGGCTGTAAGGAGGAATCGAGCGGAAATCAAAGTTGCACCACAACCCCATTCATAACGTTGGCCAGCTGCGGTCGAGTTGTACCCCAACGCAGCAATAAACGGAGCGTCCCCCTCCTGTGCGTCCTCACCACCGATGATGTGCTGCGCCAGCTTGGTTGTTCCCTTGAAGTGTTGACAGGCTTGCGTTGCCTTCCGATCGGACCCACGGGTGCCCAAACTGGGTGATCACGAGAGGTGAGATAATGGCGTTTTAAACGAAGTTCGGGTGGCTCCGATAGGAATGAAACATTGCATCTGTATTTGACTTAAGCTTGTAGTACACTCTTTGACCGAGCGTCAAATATTTGTCACTTTTTGACAGATAAAAATTTGGTCAAAGATAATTATTTGTCACTCTCCAATTTAAACATGGGGCAAACACGGGCAAACAACAACCATGATGTCAAATAAATTTAACCATTATTTCAGAAGGTCAAATATTTGACCATTAGACAAAGAGTGTACTACAGGCTTTAGAAAGTTGAGTATTTTTCACGGGTGGAGACATCTTTAGGCTCGAGAGTAATTTTCTAAAAGAGCGTATATACTCTGTCATACACCTTATTTTTAGCTCGGAGCCTTTGGGTGCATAAAAAAATAAAAATATGTACTAGGGTGAGAAAAACTGATCGATTTTCCAGAACCAAGTTTTTTTGGTTCCTTTCGGGGTCCCATACAACCCCAAACTTACCTGAAGTCGATTGGTTTTGTCTCCGCTTGGCGCATTGCATTTCAAATTTGTATAAAAATTCATATGGGAAAACCCACTTTTTGCATTTACCTTTCTAGAGAGCTCAATAATGCTCTAATAATGCACTATATTATGTAGTTATGTAGTACAGTATAGTATTTTATATGCCTAACAACTTTGCAGAAGACACTGAAGAGCTAAAATGTCCCTTAAAAGAGCCATAGCTGTTCAAAGTTGAGTATGTCGATTTAAATTAGTTTTCTGCCAACATTACCAATGCAATGTACCGGCGTCAGTGGGATTCCCATCAGAAGTAACCGGTCGTAACGAGTTTTTACACTAAGCTGGACCAAGCAAACAAATTTAGGTCAATATTCTAGGCGTAAATAAAATCTACAACGTGTTTCAGAGGTAACATCTGATGGAAATCTGACTGACGCCGCGGTACACTGGCAGTGTTGGCAGAAAAAAATGATTTGCAACATAAATTTCGACATACTCAACTTTGAACAGCTCTAGTATTTTTTTGGCACACCCTAGCCCTTTAAAGTCTTCGGCCAAGTTGTGAGGCATCAAAAAACCTACCATGTGAAGTCATGAAACCTATGGTTTGAGCCATTTTAAGCTCTTTAGGATGAAAAATGCAAATAAATGGTTTTTCCAATCAAATCTCCATATAAATTTAAAATGCAATGCGCCAAGCGGAGACAAAACCAATTGACTTTCAATAAATTCAGGATTGTTTGGGGCCCCAAATAGAACAAAAAAAAACTTGGTTCTGGCTTTCTGCTATCAAGTTTCGTTTTTTCCATATAACGATTCCCCACCCTAATATGTACATAGAAAAAGTACATTTTTTTAAACTTCCTTAAGAGGACCTCCCTGAAGAAAAACTGTGCATTTTCTTGATATAAGTTAGAATTTACAATTTTTACCCGTGATTCTGATGCAAATTAGCTGGATAAGATGGTTTCCAATGAATGTTACCTGGAAATCTTTCGAGGTTTCGCATAAATTAAAATTATCTGGCCGGCGGTGGTCCACTAAAGAATGTGGTCCATTCAAGGCAGTTTTACCCTAGTATGAAAGTTCGGTATGATTGCATATCTTATGGCTGACCAGCTTCCATCACAAATGGAGGTACTATATCCATTTATAAGCTTAATTTGAAACACAATAAAAAAGACGTTAGATTTGGTCAAACCATTTCGCTTTTAACAGTGACTCTACTAGTTTTTTATATGTAATCGTTTCCACGTTACTATTAGAGTCGTAACTAAATTCTGTGGTAACGATGATTGCTAAACGTTGTTTTGGTTAAAGACGCTGGTATCAGGGATGGACAAACGACTCACGAAAATGAATCACGGTTTGAACGCCCCCAGAACAGATTGTTCACTAGGGTGTCCCAAAAAAAAAATCGATGTTGAAAAAGTCAAGGTGCTCAGCCCTAAATTGAAAGATAATGTTATTTGTAGCATTTTTGTAGAACATTTCGACTTTCTAAATGGTCGTTTTCAGGTTGCCCAAACGTGATTTATGAAGAAATGACTTTTTCAAGCTACAAAACCACTTTTTTGCACTCTTTTCAAATCTGTTCGATTCATTAATATTTCCATATATTTTTTTATTTTTGTGGGGTTGTTTTTGAATATTTTGCATGGTTTGGTTCAGCATCGCATTCAACTATTTGACTCACAGAGCCCATTGAACATCACAAAAAAGCGAATTTCCTTATAATTTTCAGATAAAACCCTTCAAAACACATATAAAAATTTTTTTGATCAAGAACTGAAATTTTTACTGCAAAGCGGAATTCAAGACGAAAATTTACATGAAAAATCACAGGAGGGTTGTGTGCAAAGCCACGACCGCAAGTTTGAAGTAGAATACTTTTACAAAAAAGATAACCCGGCTGCTTGCGTGTCAGTCATTTTGAAATCGGATTTGTTTCGTATATACCGCTTGTTAAGCACAGTATCAATATCACACTGCTATGCATTTGCAGCAGCATCAAACCTCAGTTGCAGTTTATTGATAACCATTATTATGCTCTTCCAAATACATTTACTAGCTTTGAAAAAGGCCGATTGCTGATATTGCAATTTTCATTCAATTATTGCATAAATGCTCCATGGTAAGATTTACCCGCTGCAACTGCTAAGCTATTCGTAGTCATGCCACAGTTGTGGCCGCTCTACGCTGCCATTGGTATCCGCTGTCCCTGCATCAGCTGGCCCAGCTGCTATTGATGCTGAGTTCCGCTGCAACTAGTGCGCTATCCATTGCTACGCCACAGTTGTGGCCGCTATCCGCTATCGCTGGTATCCACTGCACTGCTACTGCTGCTGCTAAGGGATGACTGCTGTTGTCGCTGTCTAGAACTATTATGAGCAGCTTCGGCTGAAACAGGCTCTTATTTAGGCCAAATATCATATTTTCAATTGCAAGGTATATGATTCTGTCGACCGTGCTTGGGAAGCAATCATATAACGACCAATCAGCGGTCGAATTTTTCGTTTTGACAAGGCTTGACTATTTTCAATAGTACAATAGTTTGAATAATAAAATTACAATGATCTTCTTTTGGGAAGAATCTTAGAAGATTTTCCATTCTATTGCTGCAAGAACGGAGGAAATCCATCGAATACTAACCAATTTATAAGCATTTGAAATTGGACATATATTTTACTTTTTTCGGTTTTAGATTTTCATTTCACATCCCTATGTAGCCGAACTTCCTGAGAGAAGTATTCTACTTCAAAAGCATTTTGCGGTTCAAAATCGGTTGTTGATTACAACTTTTGAGCTGCCATAACATTGGGGGAATTAGGATACACGGACAACATGCACTGTGGAAGCTATTTCACATTCAGTAAATTCGACGGGTGCGACAGATTTAAATTGCTAGGAAGCAAAACAGAATGCTTGTTTGCGTTGACAAAAATTATTAACTTTCAATGACTTGTTTATTTGCCTTGAAAAAGGCATTTTGATGTTCAAAATTGGATTTCCTGATGGCAATCTTCATGCTGCCCCAACAAGGGGGGAATAATGGCAGTCTGGCGACACACGCTGAGAAGAACCGCGCTGCTCCTGAGACGTGATGACCAACCACAGGGCAAGTGATTTGTTTAATTTAAAGGCAGCCACAGGCGCGACCCGCTGCTATGGTCTGTTACTGCTGAGTGCCGATATCTGCTCCTACTGCTGTCAACGTTGTGGACGGTCCATCCAGTTCACCCTCCGACTAATGAATGTAGCTAGTTTTCCCAGAAACACTCTTTTATAGCCGAAGGGTGCTACGTAATAGGCCACGCCTTTCAGTTCAGGTTTACCATTTCCTTATGTTCTTAAGACGAATTGTTCCACAATTCGCATTTGATTTTTATATCCAGCGAATAAACACCGATGGTGCTCTCACACACGCAACGGTTTTAACCCGTATCTTATTGCGGTTTGTAACATCGAACGATTTCGTTTGCTCGCTGTTGCGTGTTGTATCATGTTGCAACTTGGCAGCTGGGAGACGACGAAATTCTGTTTATGCTGATTGATTGAATCGACTTCATATTAGCTCTGCATAGTCGAACTAACTGCTTTTGTGAATGCGTTCTAACAGGACAGCTTATTATTCAATGTCGGTTATGCTGATCGCAGCCTTTGCGCTGCCCCTACAGTGGGGGGTTTACTAAATAAAGTGAAAGTAAAAATTAGACAACTACAACAGAATTTGATTGCATCCCGCACAGAATGTCTGCTTGTGTTGATGCCAGAAAATTATTAACCTTCAATTATTTTTTCATTTGCCTTGAAAAAAGCATGTTGCGGTTCAAAGTCGGTTGCTAATTACAACCTTTGAGTTGCCCTAACATTGGGGGAATTAAGATGCACGGACAACATGCACTGTGGAAGATATTTCACATTCAGTAAATTCGACGGGTGCGACAAATTTAAATTGCTAGGATGCAACACAGAATGCTTGCTTGCGTTGACAAAAAATATTGACTTTCAATGACTTGTTTATTTGCCTTGAAAAAGGCATTTTGATGTTCAAAATTGGATTTCCTAATAGCAATCTTCATGCCCCAACACGGGGGGAATAATGGCTGTCTGGCGACACACGCTGAGAAAAACCGCGCTGCTCCTGAGACGTGGTGACCAACCACAGGGCTAGTGCTGCTGCTAAGGAAGGACGACTGCTGTTGTCGCTGTCTAGAACTATTATGAGCGGCTCAGGCTGAAACAGGCTCTTATAAAGGCCAAATAGCATGTTTTCAATTGCAAGGTATATGATTCTGTCGACCGTGCTTGGGAAGCAAGCATATAACGACCAATCAGAGGTCGAATTTTTCGTTTTGACAAAGCTTGACTATTTTCAATCGTACAATAGTGTGAATAATAAAATTACAATTATCTTGTTCTGGGAAGAATCTTAGAAGATTTTCCAATCTATTGCTGCAAGAACGGAGGAAATCCATCGAATACTAACCAATTTATAAGCATTTGAAATTGGACATATTTTTCACTTTTTTCGGTTTTAGATTTTCATTTCACATCCCTATGTAGCCGAACTTCCTGAGAGAAGTATTCTACTTCAAAAAGATCCTTGATATCTTATCGGGGGCTGAGAAATCGGCGTTTTACATGTGATGGAAAACTATGCATTTTGTCAAAAATGCCACTAAAGCTTAATATCTCCATTGCACAGTGTTTTATTCTGCCGTTTGTGGGTATAATTTCCTAAATAGTGATTCAAACATTGATTAAAGCCATGAGGTATGTTCGGAGAAGTTCCAGGATATTCAAAAATGCATCTTTTTATGTAGAAAGAAGTGTGATAAAGAGAGTCAACCCCCTTGCCGACATGGTGAAAAATTTTGAATAAACTAACTAAAAACTTTTAAATTTCTACCGAAAACTCCCCGACAAGGCATGGATCACCAGGCCGCACATTTCTCTACCTAACTCAAGTTGTTTACGTTCTCTGAGTTAAAATTTTCCCCATTCGTCTACCTACTTAGGTATAAAATTCTTGGGGTTTCGCTATTTCCTCCACAGTCCAAATAAGCACTGACGACGGCACTATGTAAGTGTTGAAATACGTATATGCAAGTGAAAAGTTAAAAGTGATAGAATTAAATAGTGAAAGTGAATAAAAAAGTAGGAGGTGGTATTCAAGACACGACCGCATGACGTTGACTACCGTATTCTTAAAAAAAAAAATATATTCCATTGAAGCAAATAGTAGAGGGAATTGCAACGCTTCTTTTACAAAACTTCTGTAACAAAATTTCGTGGCTCCAAAAGGTACCAGTTTCCGATTATTCTCGTCCAGAATTCCAGCCATTTTAGTATTTTGCAGTAGCCATTTATTACTAACAGCCACCAGCATAACGGGTGAAACCGGCACGAGATGACCGGTACTATTTTTTTAAGAATACGGTAGTCAACGTCATGCGGTCGTGTCTTGAATACCACCCTCCTACTTTTTCCGCTAGCAGCATCATTTGGTAAAACAGAAAATTCAATTTGCCGCTTCTGTAACAAAATTTAGAGGCACCAAAAGGTGCCAGTTACCGATTATAGTTTCCTGGTTAGTCCGTCCAGAATTCCAGCCATTTAAGTGTTTTGCAGTAGCCATTTACTACTAAAGCCACCAGCATTACGGGTGAAACCGGCACGAGATGACCGGTACTATATTGTATTTCCTCCTTTCAGCTGCTATCACCTAGCGTCCGCATGTCACTGGTGCGGTTTTGGAATCAGAATGATGGGGCGCCGGCCGCTGTCGTAAAATTAACACCAACAAAAAGATGCATATTTGCAAGGTTTTTTCCGCTAGCAGCAGCATTTTGTAATAAAACAGAAAATTCAATTAGCCGCTTCTGTAACAAAATTTCGAGGCACCAAAAGGGGCCAGGTGCCGAATATATCGATGTTTTTGGTCAGTCCGTTTAGAATTCTTTCAAGATAGCGTCCGTATGTAGCCGGTACGGTTTAGTAATGAAACTGATGGGGTGAAATGTTCGAACGGTACGTTTTATACCAAGGCTTCGTCAGATAAATTAAAAGAGGGATGGGCTACGCAAATTATGAAATGGAAGAGACAAATGTTTCTTGAAAGCTGCGCCGGCCGCTGTCATAATATTAACACCAACACAAACATGCATTTTTGCAAGGTTTTTTCCGCTAGCAGCATCATTTGGTAAAACAGAAAATTCAATTTGCCGCTTCTGTAACAAAATTTAGAGGCACCAAAAGGTGCCAGTTACCGATTATAGTTTCCTGGTTAGTCCGTCCAGAATTCCAGCCATTTAAGTGTTTTGCAGTAGCCATTTACTACTAAAGCCACCAGCATTACGGGTGAAACCGGCACGAGATGACCGGTACTATATTGTATTTCCTCCTTTCAGCTGCTATCACCTAGCGTCCGCATGTCACTGGTGCGGTTTTGGAATCAGAATGATGGGGCGCCGGCCGCTGTCGTAAAATTAACACCAACAAAAAGATGCATATTTGCAAGGTTTTTTCCGCTAGCAGCAGCATTTTGTAATAAAACAGAAAATTCAATTAGCCGCTTCTGTAACAAAATTTCGAGGCACCAAAAGGGGCCAGGTGCCGAATATATCGATGTTTTTGGTCAGTCCGTTTAGAATTCTTTCAAGATAGCGTCCGTATGTAGCCGGTACGGTTTAGTAATGAAACTGATGGGGTGAAATGTTCGAACGGTACGTTTTATACCAAGGCTTCGTCAGATAAATTAAAAGAGGGATGGGCTACGCAAATTATGAAATGGAAGAGACAAATGTTTCTTGAAAGCTGCGCCGGCCGCTGTCATAATATTAACACCAACACAAACATGCATTTTTGCAAGGTTTTTTCCGCTAGCAGCATCATTTGGTAAAACAGAAAATTCAATTTGCCGCTTCTGTAACAAAATTTAGAGGCACCAAAAGGTGCCAGTTACCGATTATAGTTTCCTGGTTAGTCCGTCCAGAATTCCAGCCATTTAAGTGTTTTGCAGTAGCCATTTATTACTAAAGCCACCAGCATTACGGGTGAAACCGGCACGAGATGACCGGTACTATATTGTATTTCCTCCTTTCAGCTGCTATCACCTAGCGTCCGCATGTCACTGGTGCGGTTTTGGAATCAGAATGATGGGGCGCCGGCCGCTGTCGTAAAATTAACACCAACAAAAAGATGCATATTTGCAAGGTTTTTTCCGCTAGCAGCAGCATTTTGTAATAAAACAGAAAATTCAATTAGCCGCTTCTGTAACAAAATTTCGAGGCACCAAAAGGGGCCAGGTGCCGAATATATCCATGTTTTTGGTCAGTCCGTTTAGAATTCTTTCAAGATAGCGTCCGTATGTAGCCGGTACGGTTTAGTAATGAAACTGATGGGGTGAAATGTTCGAACGGTACGTTTTATACCAAGGCTTCGTCAGATAAATTAAAAGAGGGATGGGCTACGCAAATTATGAAATGGAAGAGACAAATGTTTCTTGAAAGCTGCGCCGGCCGCTGTCACAATATTAACACCAACACAAACATGCATTTTTGCAAGGTTTTTTCCGCTAGCAGCATCATTTGGTAAAACAGAAAATTCAATTTGCCGCTTCTGTAACAAAATTTAGAGGCACCAAAAGGTGCCAGTTACCGATTATAGTTTCCTGGTTAGTCCGTCCAGAATTCCAGCCATTTAAGTGTTTTGCAGTAGCCATTTATTACTAAAGCCACCAGCATTACGGGTGAAACCGGCACGAGATGACCGGTACTATATTGTATTTCCTCCTTTCAGCTGCTATCACCTAGCGTCCGCATGTCACTGGTGCGGTTTTGGAATCAGAATGATGGGGCGCCGGCCGCTGTCGTAAAATTAACACCAACAAAAAGATGCATATTTGCAAGGTTTTTTCCGCTAGCAGCAGCATTTTGTAATAAAACAGAAAATTCAATTAGCCGCTTCTGTAACAAAATTTCGAGGCACCAAAAGGGGCCAGGTGCCGAATATATCGATGTTTTCGGTCAGTCCGTTTAGAATTCTTTCAAGATAGCGTCCGTATGTAGCCGGTACGGTTTAGTAATGAAACTGATGGGGTGAAATGTTCGAACGGTACGTTTTATACCAAGGCTTCGTCAGATAAATTAAAAGAGGGATGGGCTACGCAAATTATGAAATGGAAGAGACAAATGTTTCTTGAAAGCTGCGCCGGCCGCTGTCATAATATTAACACCAACACAAACATGCATTTTTGCAAGGTTTTTTCCGCTAGCAGCATCATTTGGTAAAACAGAAAATTCAATTTGCCGCTTCTGTAACAAAATTTAGAGGCACCAAAAGGTGCCAGTTACCGATTATAGTTTCCTGGTTAGTCCGTCCAGAATTCCAGCCATTTAAGTGTTTTGCAGTAGCCATTTACTACTAAAGCCACCAGCATTACGGGTGAAACCGGCACGAGATGACCGGTACTATATTGTATTTCCTCCTTTCAGCTGCTATCACCTAGCGTCCGCATGTCACTGGTGCGGTTTTGGAATCAGAATGATGGGGCGCCGGCCGCTGTCGTAAAATTAACACCAACAAAAAGATGCATATTTGCAAGGTTTTTTCCGCTAGCAGCAGCATTTTGTAATAAAACAGAAAATTCAATTAGCCGCTTCTGTAACAAAATTTCGAGGCACCAAAAGGGGCCAGGTGCCGAATATATCCATGTTTTTGGTCAGTCCGTTTAGAATTCTTTCAAGATAGCGTCCGTATGTAGCCGGTACGGTTTAGTAATGAAACTGATGGGGTGAAATGTTCGAACGGTACGTTTTATACCAAGGCTTCGTCAGATAAATTAAAAGAGGGATGGGCTACGCAAATTATGAAATGGAAGAGACAAATGTTTCTTGAAAGCTGCGCCGGCCGCTGTCATAATATTAACACCAACACAAACATGCATTTTTGCAAGGTTTTTTCCGCTAGCAGCATCATTTGGTAAAACAGAAAATTCAATTTGCCGCTTCTGTAACAAAATTTAGAGGCACCAAAAGGTGCCAGTTACCGATTATAGTTTCCTGGTTAGTCCGTCCAGAATTCCAGCCATTTAAGTGTTTTGCAGTAGCCATTTATTACTAAAGCCACCAGCATTACGGGTGAAACCGGCACGAGATGACCGGTACTATATTGTATTTCCTCCTTTCAGCTGCTATCACCTAGCGTCCGCATGTCACTGGTGCGGTTTTGGAATCAGAATGATGGGGCGCCGGCCGCTGTCGTAAAATTAACACCAACAAAAAGATGCATATTTGCAAGGTTTTTTCCGCTAGCAGCAGCATTTTGTAATAAAACAGAAAATTCAATTAGCCGCTTCTGTAACAAAATTTCGAGGCACCAAAAGGGGCCAGGTGCCGAATATATCCATGTTTTTGGTCAGTCCGTTTAGAATTCTTTCAAGATAGCGTCCGTATGTAGCCGGTACGGTTTAGTAATGAAACTGATGGGGTGAAATGTTCGAACGGTACGTTTTATACCAAGGCTTCGTCAGATAAATTAAAAGAGGGATGGGCTACGCAAATTATGAAATGGAAGAGACAAATGTTTCTTGAAAGCTGCGCCGGCCGCTGTCATAATATTAACACCAACACAAACATGCATTTTTGCAAGGTTTTTTCCGCTAGCAGCATCATTTGGTAAAACAGAAAATTCAATTTGCCGCTTCTGTAACAAAATTTAGAGGCACCAAAAGGTGCCAGTTACCGATTATAGTTTCCTGGTTAGTCCGTCCAGAATTCCAGCCATTTAAGTGTTTTGCAGTAGCCATTTATTACTAAAGCCACCAGCATTACGGGTGAAACCGGCACGAGATGACCGGTACTATATTGTATTTCCTCCTTTCAGCTGCTATCACCTAGCGTCCGCATGTCACTGGTGCGGTTTTGGAATCAGAATGATGGGGCGCCGGCCGCTGTCGTAAAATTAACGCCAACAAAAAGATGCATATTTGCAAGGTTTTTTCCGCTAGCAGCAGCATAAACATCGGAAACAGAAAGTGACAACAACAATAACAACAAAGTCAGATCGATTGTATCCGTTAGTGTCGACTGTGCTTGGGAAGAGAGGTAGTGATTGGCTGCGCGGTATGATTTAGACAATCGATATTAATTACCAATTTTTCAATAGTGTATCTCAAACAATAGTTTGTTTTTGTTACATAAATTTAACCGTAAAAGAATTTCTGATCGATTGATGCCAAAACCTCGAAAACCTGATTATAGATGACTGCAAAATAAGCGCTCAAAACCTGACCACTTTTCTCTGGTTTTCCCTGGTTGAATTACTAGATTTTTAAATTCAGGGGCCTAACTTCGATATAGACGTTAGTCAACGTCAAAAAAGTGAAAGCGTAAAACCAACGTAACGAGTTTATACACTCAGTTAGATAAAACAAACAAATTCAGGTCAATATTCTAGGCGTAGGTAGAATCTACAACGTGTTTCAGAGGTTACTTCTGATAGAAATCTGACTAACGCCGGTACACTGGCAGTGTTGGCAGAAAAAAATTTTTGCAACATAAATTTCGACATACTCAACTTTAAACAGCTCCAGTAATTTTTTGGGATTCCCTAGCTCTTTGATGTCTTCGGCCAAGTTGTCACGCTGTATACATGCACGCGCTATATAGCTAGCCACGCACGCTAGCGACACACGCTATAGATATTCACACACCTTATATATGTGTGTATCATTCAGTTCTGGCTGTATTCACCCAACGATATCTGAAATGGAATACCGCTGGTGGGGTCCAACTCAGATCGAAGGGGAGCCGAACTGAAAAGGGTAGGAACTGCAGCTAACCACTACCGCCGCCGCTGTTGCCCGCTGCTGCTTCACGCTGCCATGGCCCATTTCCATCGCTACTACTGTCTGCCACTGCTACCCGCTGCTAGTAAACTGAACTTGCTTGAGGAGAACCAGCTTTTTATATAGCCCAATGAGTGCATTCCCGGCTTACTAGGTACTCCATTATGTCGCCCTTTATAGTGAAAGACAGCAAGCGACCAATCAAAGGTCGACATTTACGTTTTGACAAGGTTCAACAATTTTCAATACTACAGTAGCTCGAACAGTCAGATTACAATTTCTGCATTTGGCCGGGTGCTTAGATGATTATCGATTGCTGCAAAAATGACGAAAATTGGTTGGAAACTGACTGAGTTCAAAATGTTTGAAATTTGACAATTTTCGTGACGCTCTCGATGTTTTCGGTTTTCGAAATTGGATCCCTGTATTTAAGTTGGATCCCTGTATATGTTGCCATAAGACGTATTCTACGTCAAAACGCGCTGTCTTGTAACAAAGGGGCAGCGATGCCAGATTGGAAGACATGTCTTCAAATCGAAGACATCTACCCTGCGGTGAAAACATTCTTGTTTGTGAAGACGAATGGAAGACATTGAGTCTTATGTGAAGACATTTGAAAACAGGTGACTATGACCCGAATTTTGCATTTGCCGGTAATTTTTGCAGCCTTCGGTCGGTTTTAACAAGCCATCTTGAGTTGGAAGACATGTGAAGACATTTTCTCTAGGAACGTGAAGACATTTGAAAAAATGACCTGGTATTCCTGCAAAGATGAGAGTCCTACAGAGCGGGGGGTGTTCCAATCGACATCAAAATTGGGATTTATCCAATGTGACACTAGAATTCTCTCAACTTTAAGCAGAATATGTGATGTTCGTGTCCATGTGGCATGAACACTTCGTATGGAATAGCCATTAACCATTTTTGTTATAAACACAATTAATTGCATGAAGTTTTCTTGGTAAAACAAAGGCAAATACCGCACTACTTGAAAATATTCGCGTTCACCGATAAACTGCAATTTTGTTCTCGGTTTCTTGATGTCATTAAAACTTCTACTCATAATTCTGTTTCTTTTTGTGAATTTTTCGTAAATTCGTGGGATGAAACTTAACAGAATTCGGCGTCGTTTCAGCCATAAAAAACTCAATAGTGCAATGTTTTGAGTTGAGAGTGTTGTCAGATGATATGCATACATGACATAAGTTTTATTTTTTTATAATGAAACGTAACATCTCTTTGAGTTTTAAGAATCTGGCAGAACGAGCTAACATAAAAAATGGTTGAGCCTCTCGAAATATTTCGAACAGAAATCGAGCTCGTGATTGGTTTAAAATTAGAAGTTTGGTATTGAAGAAACAAGAACGAACATTAAATGGTGGTCGTTGAGAAAATTTTCAACTCTTTTTCTTATCAAAGCACATGAAAGAATTTTCTAGCGATATTGGTTGTCGATCGGCAGCATTGTAATAGCAGTGTTGATCATTGGCGAAATCGAATATGATTCTAATCGCATCTCTGTGCCAACCCGGCAGTGGGAATGAGGCACTCTGTCAATACAGCGAAAAGCTGTTTTTATCCTGAAATTAGACCACCGGCAGAATTTGATTGCAACGATACGTAGTTAGTGAATTACTCCATTGCTCATGGAAAATGACAAATGAATTAGAAAACGGGCGTATTTCCTTAATTCAAACCTTTCGAACATAAATTTGAATAATCTCGAACACGAAAATTTTCGAGAAACTTGATCGCTATGAGCTTTATGATTTCAGATGACCACTAGAATCATATTGCACCAGACTGAATTCGTTAATTGTTGGAAAGAGATGAGTTTTGAAACATGCTTCAAAACATAACCTTCAAGAAATTTTCGGGCATTTTGCACCGTACCATTTTCACAGCTTTAGATAAAGTGTAAGCTAGAATGTAGAAGACCTTTTGAAAAAATACTCTTGAGCCTAGGAAACTCTCTGTCAGTGGGGAAAAATATTGAATACGTGTACAAAGTTTCATTCAAATCAAAAAAGCTCAATTCAAAATTTTACCAATATATAAAAGAATTGAGCAGGGTTACCCTTTGTCTCCTCCCCCACTGTCCTGCAATTGGCTTAGCGACTGCTCCTTTGGACAGCAAACGATCTCAGCTTTACCCTTGAAGCCACACCTCCTCGTGGTACTGTACGGAACCAACTTCTTGCGAATAACGTTCGATACAAACCAATCACATTTGATGTCGACCGTGCAGATCCCCGCCGAACCGTTTTGCAGCTGACAATCATCGTTCTCTGCAAGTCGAAGGTAGCATTACGTTAGGACGATGATCTCTGTGAGATCGACCGGCGCTCAGGAGTGATCGAAAGAGAGAGATTCACTTACAAACGCGAGAACGCTTAGTGCATCTGTCTTTCAGTGTATTAGTTTGTTTACGTCATTTCGGATCTGTCGTCTGAATTGGACGGAACCACTTACCGTATAATTGGTCTCCACTGATGACGGTGAAACTGAGTGAGAACGTAACTAATCCGCAGATGATGGTAAACGCGACGAAGCTCTGATGGTGCAGCATTCTGGTTCTGCGGCCTTCTCTCGGGTCGATCGTTTCACGCACGACAAGACAAGGCTGCTGAAGTGCTGATGACAGACGCTCGCTCCGATACTCCGACTTTAGACTAGTTCAATCACGCGTTTTTAGCGTTCGGTCTGATAACAAAATAATGTCGCCAAGATCAATACAGCTTTCACGATCGTCGCCCCGTAATGTTACCTTCCGTCGTCGATCGGTCGCGACCAGTTTCATAAAACCAGAACCGCAGGCCAGTTTTGCATCACTCTACACACCACCATATGAAAACAAATAAACATTGGAACCGGTTTCGGCGTGTCACTGCCACACATCTAAAACATCAGCTAAATGTAGCGGAAAAATCGAAGATTCACCCAATAGCAGACTAATTAACACAACAATCGCACGCACGACAATCAAAGGTTCCGGATCACTAGCAGGTAGGCTGCACTCTAAGTCACTTTACTATACTGTGTTATCAACTCAACCCACCCTCTAATTGCGATCGATGATCACACAATTTGCGCCATAGCTCGCGGAGGGACGAAGCAGTCTGCTCTGCTCTATTATACGATAGGAACTGGGAGAGCGATCGCTCTCCAACTGTTCTTAACTTCACGCGATCACTGGCTGACGGATCTACACCACTACTGAGATAGCAATCATCTGGAGCTGATACCACCCACAACTGCGGTGTTGCGAGTTTGATTTGTAAACTTTGTACCTGTCAGTGGGAAGTTTATCTGAGACAGGATCACATTCTGGATGTGGGACTACGCAGATTGCTATTCATTTGTTTCTCATCCATTAACACAAAATTTATCATTTAACTCACAAGAGGAAAACTTAGTCAAATGATCTATTCAACTCAAGTAGGTATTTGATATAAGGAAAAAATCGACAGTTTCATTAGAAATCTGTATATATAATGGACAGCGTAGAAAACTGAAAAGACTTATAAAAAATCACGTTCGCTAGATTTGCAATTTTATTCACTCTGACCTATTGACAGCTCAAAACACTGCGCTAGCTTCGAGCAGATTAACACTATCATCAAAACTGTCCGCCTGGGTGCGGACGCAGATATCGATCCGCCGGTAGCCCCCACCGGTTAAATCCTCGTGGGTGTCCCGCACCTGTAGCTTAATGTTCCGCCGGAAGTGCACGTTAAGCTCCGGAATGCAGACCGCTTTGCCGTAAGGGATGTTCAGCTTCGCGTCCATACCGACCGTCACGTACGGAGCCCGATTGTCGAGGAAATCCTGCAAGGAGTACAACTTTTTCAACCGGGCGTCGCTGTAGTCCCGCTTGTTGTCACTGTCGAACATCGGCCGGTATGCCGACAGCATCACCTTCTCGTGCGTTTCGTTGCCCGTACATTCGAGCTCCTGAGGATCGTAAGTAACTGAAGCAGATAATGTTGTAGTTGATCTAATTATAATACTTTCTCATTGAGTAATTAGAAACTCACAGTTATACTTTTTGCCGTCAATTTCCAGCTCAAATCCGTACAGGAAACAGAACAGTAGGCTGATCGCTTTGGCACGCGTCATTATGTTGCGTTAGTGACGGTCGAACTCGGACTAAATTTTATTGCAGTGGTGTGATGAACATTGCCACCTGAGCACGATTGGCCGACGAACTGCCACAGTCAGCACAAAAAGTTGCCTCGGTGCAAATTGGTGAGTACCATTCTACTGTCGATACTATTAACCCTTAAATGCGCAATGTTGTTTTGAAACAACATTGCGAATAACGTTTCAAATCAGTTTTTTTTTAAGAAATAAAATTCGTATAAACAGCCATCAAGGTTTTAATAAAGAAATCAAAGCCTAGATAACTGCTCCAATCTATTATATTTGTAGAAAAAATTAAAATACATTTATTTTGAAACATTATTCCCAATATTTTCTGAAACAACGCTGCGCATTTAAGGGTTAAGACTGCAAAACATACAGCAAACGATATCTTAATTGGGTTGTTTAGCTATTCATGGATTTACGATTTTTATATATCATCTGAAAGAGTGTAATTTTCTGAGCAAAACGTGATTTATTAAAACTCTATATCATTATCCTTCTTTTTTTAAATGAAGAATAAAAATTTGCTCTTGATAGCTACAATGACAGTTGGTATATGGGCGAACTGTCATTGTAGCGATTCGAGCAGTTTTAAATCATGATTTAAAAAGCGAAGGACAACTATAGAATTTTTGTTTTTAAATCACGTTTTACTTAGAAAATTCAGATCTCTCAGATGATATAAAAAGCTGATATAGCTAAACAACCCAATTCCTGCCGCAGGCATGCTTTTATTACAATTCATGGATTCATAAATTTGTTGCCTGTGTACAACCGTTGTTATGCAGAAAAACGCATTCTGGCAAATGCAATGCCGCGCGCAAGAGTTTCCTATTGGGAATGGTTCTAACTAAAGGCCCAACCAAATACACACGATGGCGATCACGTCTTCTATTTTGTATGGAGAAGGTGTCTGCGCCGTTAAAAACGCACGAGTTTCTTTTCATTCTGAGTATATTTGATCAAAGCTGTGCCAAATCTCATCAGATTTTCTGGACACACATTTTCCGTTAGGGGGATTTTTCTGTTTTGTGATGGTAGCGACAAATTATGTGTTTTGAATGCAAGGCCGGATCAAGGGGTGAGGGTGCCCGGGAGCCAAGTGATATCTCAAGGCCACTTTCAGTTGTCAAAATTTTAATTAAGGAAAATGTCATACAAAAATAAAAGTCAAGTAAGGTTATAGAACCATTGTGCTAGTTTGTCTAAGTTTAAAGTTTTTTTGAAGTGTCACGAAATTTGTTGTAGGAGGTAAACTTTTGTGGGGGCCCCCAAAGAGTGGGGTTTGTAACATTTTAGCAGCCATGGTAATGTTTTTACTTTTTTCTAATTCTTTCTTCAATATTTTCTTTTGGATAGGACTGGCCGTTTTGATTTTTTTTGACGTGGGACTACGTCTTAGTTTACTATACTGGGATGCATTCTATAAAATTGGAAATGGAACTGGCAAATGTTGCGTCAGATTTCAAACGTTAATAACAGTATAACCACATGATGGATAACAATAAGCAATATGTTGTTGGATAGATAAAATGTATAACAATGTTGTATTATGCTAGTTATCACTCTAATTTTATTGCTAAGCGCTAAAATTGATAAAAGGTTTCAATAACAAATTTACGCGAATAATGAACCAATTACATGCGAGCATTCCTAGCACAGACGACGTGAATGGACACCATCCGTTCCTTGTGATATTCTCTGTATCAATATCGAAATAAAAATTGACAGAGTCTCCCCGTCCCAATAGGTCAATTTGTTTTTGCTCCCATGAGCTTAGACTAATATGATGTCTCGAAGGTAAAAGTTTTCTGAAAAGTTTGAAACAATCCCCATTCTTGAACAATTTCTAAACCTGCTTTCAGAACCTAATAAAAACTGATGTCTTGAAAGAAACATGCCGGTAAAAGCAACAGTACCATAATAAACGTATATTAGCTGTCTTCGTTATACAGCGAATGTAGTTGTAGGCAAATGAAACAATTGTCAAGCAAAAAACAAACATGTAATTGTGGATTGCTACGATTTTTTTGCTGGAACTTGCTAATAGTTTTATTTAAAATATCTTCTTATGTTTGCCAATTAAGGAACCTTTGTAAGGGCTTCCATATTATATTGAAAGTAAGATCCATATTATAGATTTGATTTAATCAGAGTTAAATAAGACAAAACCATTCATTATGATAACGTAAGTGTTATTGGATTTGGTTTTTGAGGATTGAGAGTTAATTCTGACTTTGACGCATTACGAGAAATTCTTGGTGCTTCTTCAACAAGCACAATAAGCTCGTGCCTTGTCAAATACATGTTGTTTGCACAAAAAAATACTACAGGCATAATATCGTCAGATATAAACGATATTCTTTCGAGTGTTGTTGAATATATTTCAAAAATTGATTTCCAGGGGAGGCTGAAAATAAAAATACGTACAGTCGCTGAGCAAACACATTGATTCTGTCTGCGGACTCTGTATATTTTGTAACAAAAAATCCCCTAATTACAGTGTTTAGTCCCACGTCACCATTTCATACAACCCTAGGGCTGTATACCTTGTAGTTTTGCTTTTTTAATTATTCACAGACAAGGCTTGTTGTAGTTCCTGTCATTCTTACAGTTTTTTTTTTGAATTTATTGACTATTTTATTTGTTTAGAATTTTTGGAATCTCTGACATTTTTTACGTTTATTTTCTTTCGGATTGTTTTCTTTCGGATTGTGCCGTTGTGAAATTTATTTTTGCTATTTTCAAAATTATTCACAGGTAAGGCTTGTCATTACTGTCATTTTTACAGTTTTTTCTAACCCGTTGACTATTTTATTTGTTTAGAATTTTTGGAACCCCTGACATTTGTTACGTTTGTGACATTTTTATAATTTGAAATTTTTTTATACATTATCATTATTTTGGACATTTTTGATATATATCTTGGCACATTTTGTAATAGCATTTTTCGATTTTTTCCCTAGTTCTATCAATGTAGTTTTGATAATTATGTCATTTTTAAAATTTTCGACATTTTGAACCTTTTATAACAATAGTAGACGTAGGTGCTGCCAAGCAGGCCTTGAGAAGTTGACAAGTGCTCGTGAAGCAGATTTTCAGTCATTCCCAAGCAATGCGTTCATTTATGTTTATCTGAGTTCGTCTTGGCCTTCTAAGGCTTGGTCCTATGCTGACAGGGAAAGGGAAGCTGTTCTTCTAGGAGAGCAGCTGGCTTGAGCGTGTGTTCTTTATGCTAGGGGCGGCTCAAACAGCGTCGGCTGAATTATGAAATGCGGTGTCTCACCAGCTACACCCAAGACGACAGCCCTGTCGCGAGACTAGGCATCCACAGCCCTAGTAAGGCAGCATGCCGGAAAACTAACATACTACGAACTAAGAACGACGATTGGAAGCTCGGTAGATGGAACTGTAGATCGCAGAACGCCTCGGGCGACCAGATTCTACTAGATTAGCTAGAACTCCGCCACTTCAAGATCGTTGCGCTCCAGAACCTCTAAAAAAAGGAGAGTAGGTACGGAGGATTTGTGGCCGCAGGGCACAGTACTACCAGAGCGGCTAACAAACTAATAACCCTCGGTGTCAGCTTTATAGTGCTGGGCGAGATGCAGAGTCGTGTGATTAAGTGGCGACGATCAGCGACAGGTTGAGTTTGTTGAGAATAAAAGGTGGTTCTACAAGTACACTTTCCTCAATGTGCACTGCCCTCACGAAGGAAGACCCGACGTAGAGATGTTCTACGCACAGCTGGAGAAGCTCTATACGATAGCTGCTCGCGTAGAGACATCGAACTGTCATCAGAGACATGCTAAACCGGTAATCAGCCCGCACAGCCTGCACACCGTTTCAGACGACAACGGCCAGCAATGCGTCAACTTCGCAGCTTCCCGAAGACTGGCAGTCCAAAGTACCTTTTTTCCGAAAGGACATCCACAAAATCACCTAGATATCACGTGACCAGCGTACAGCAGACCAAATTGACCATGTTCTCACTGACGACTGGTTCTTCTCAGACATTTGAAACGTACGCATCAATCGCGGGGTGGATATTGGCTCAAATCATTACCTAGTTGCGGTATCTTTGCGCTCGGAACTGTCGAGCGTATACCACGCGTGACATCGCCAAACCCCGCGGCTCAACATCAAGCTGCTGCGAGTCTTCCAAGATGCAGAGGAATACGCGCAGAAAGGCCGGGCGCATCGCCTCTCGAGCACGGCGTGTGCAGCATCGGGGAGACCGCAGTGGCGACACTAGGAGTGGAAGCACCGAATGGCAGAAACGACTGCTAGGACAGGGAATAGTGAATGAGACGAACCGGACCCGGGCGATACACTTGGGCAAGTCAATGAGAGAGAACAAGGCCAATTACAAACGGGTATGGAACGACATGACTATGATTCTCAGACGGGAGCTGGAGCAGTTGGAGCAGTTGTACCGTGCCTGTGATATGCGGAAATTCTATAAGATCGTTGACCAGTCTGGATGAGGCTGCCGAAAAATGACGTGCAATGGGAACCTTCTCTCGGATGCCAGCGAGGTAGTCGACAGGAGGAAGGAATACTTCGATAGACACCTGAATGGAGCTACAGTAAGCAGAAGCGGATCAGGAATTGACCTAGAAGCACCAGCAACAGATGACCGTGTATGCTAGATGGGATTTGGGAGGATGAAAAACTGCCAGCGCTTCTACGAGAAGGGTGACAAGCGAATGACTTCGACATCATAACACGTAACTTGACGACGGTGTAGGAAACTTACGGTCGACTAAAAGCCGAAACCAGACGAATCGGACTCCGAATAAATGCGTCATGCTAGCGAGAGGCTCCAAGGAGCACATCAGCCTTTTAACTCAAGTCTTCGTAGATGGCGATGAGCTTGAGGTGGTCAACGATTTCGAGTATTTGGCGTCACTGGTGACCGCCGATAACACCAGCAAAGAGATCCAGAGACGCATCCAGGCTGGAAATCATTCCTTTTTCTCGCTTTGGAAGACACTTCGATCGAGTCGAGTGCGACGACCCACGAAGTTGACGCTGTACAAAACCCTGATAAGACCGGTGGTCCTCTACGGAATCGGAACAGCAACAACTATCTACGGTGGAGTACAGACTGACGCCAGAGAATGACGACGGCGCATGAACCATGAGATGCACGCGCTGCTTGAAGAGAAACCCATTGTACACCTGGCGAAAGTCTATAGGCTGCGGCGGGCCGGTCACGTCGTCAGGATGCCGGACGACAACCCTGTGAAATCGCTTCTCTTCAGCAACCCTGCCAGCATCAGAATTAGGGGGCGCAGCGAGCACGATGGTTCGACCACATGGTGATGGAACACCTGGGGAACAGGCGAAGCACAGCCTAAAACCGAGCAACATGGCAATAACTTCTTGATAAAGCACGAGCCACCACGGCCCTCGTATGTTTGGTAATGTAAAGTAAGCTGTAATGTGGAAGGCTTTAGAAGAAACCGTTGCAAAGAAATCCGTTTTAAGACAAGAAGGGAGAGACTTTGTTAGCTCAACTATTCTTAACCTTAGCTGACAGCTATAAGTGACGGAATTCTAAAATCTGAAGGAGAAAAATTTAAGACAGGGAATGGTCAATCGGTCGGGCAAAAGGGCTGTCGTTCCAATAAACCGTAAGAAAATTCGGTGAGAAAGCAGTCGTGTACATGGTAAATGGTGACCAGGAGAAGTATGAGGCTCCACGTAGACTCGGAATACTGTGACCATTCCGTGAAGGATGCAAATGATTTGCGGCTGAAGTAGCAAAGCTTCAATGCTGTCAACGTACCTCCTGAACCGTTGCCATGTGGTGGCTTTGGATAGAAGCATACTCCTGCAGTTAAGTGGATGATGAGGAATTAGACCTTAACAAGAAACGGATTTTCGGATGTAAGGTTTTGGTATGGATCCCGAATTAGCAGAGGAAGAAATAAACCCTAAGAGCCTGGAGATGGTTACGATTGTCTATGTTCTGAATGGAATCGGACTTCGGGAGCAAGTGGTGATCCGTAATCTCGGCAGTGATAGCTCGGCAATATTTTATGAACCGAGATTCACGAAAAAATGTGACAGCTGTCATTATTTTTTAAGTCGAGCAGTCAGTGGTGCCGTTCTCGTCCAAATTTACCGAGATCCGGCAATAAATTTCAAGTGTGTGGCTTTTCATCATCTTACTGCTCAGGAACATTTTCTTCGTTGTCTAGTAGCTGTTCAGCAGTATCGAGGGGTTGTTGTTCTTAAGCCATGAGTTGTGGTGAAGCTTCTAATGGTGACGGAGGAAGTTCTTGAACTTCTTCATGTTCAGCTGGTGGATCTTTTGAAGCAGGAGCCTTCAGGATATCTGCATCGTTTGGTTCGTTTTATTCGAACAGGATCAGTGTCCTTCTTTGTGGCCAATGCGGTTGCAGTCTTTGCAAAAGTGGTTTTTGAAAAGCAGTCCTTCACAACATGCATTTGACCGCATTGCCGACACAGTGTCTTCGGTTTCTTACCCTTTTGCTTCGAAGAATTTCGCTGATACGGTGCATTCTTCCTCTCCATGACGGCGTGAACTGTAGGTTTCGAGCCGCTGTTTTGTTGCTCGATGACCGTGGTGTCTTCCTTTAAGTTGACAAGGCGTTGATACTCATCAATTAACGATTGGAAAGTAATTGGTGACTCAGGCTTTTCATTCTCTACCATAGAAAGTAGTCTTGCCCGGACATATTTTGTGGTTTTCAATCCGCTGACGGAAATGAAGCACTTGAAATGGTCCGGTGTTAGGTTCTGGAACTGGAAATCTTCACAGGCTCGATTGATGTTGCCACCGTAGCTGGTAATATCTTAAGATTCGCATTTCACTAACTGCAGACACATGAACTTTGACGTTTGATACCCGATGATTTTATTGAGAATCTTGACTATGTCTTCAAACTTCACGGCTTTGGGAAGCTTTGGTAGGATAGCGGCTGTGCCAATTGGTGTCCAGTTTCCGGAGAAGTAGACGTACCTTTGCCGCATCATTCAGCTGGCCTGCATCGTTCTCGAAGAGGTCCTGGTAGCGGTTAAACCAGCGTCTGAACGTAACTCCGTTTTCTTCGTCGAAGACAAACTCGGTGATGTAGGATGGGAGGGACTCCCAAATCTGCTCCGGGGTTTGATACTGATGCTGCTGCTGCTGGGCCGCCATTTGCTGTAAAAGTTGGGCCATCTTAAGGATCATATCTTGAATTCCCGGTTGCGGCTGCTGATCAACTCTATCTACTGCCATGTTCGTGGATTCTTGAGATCCTCGTCGCCAAAATGATATGTCAAAAGTTTTTGAATGAACTCGAGAGTTTTTACTAAAGAACGTCTATTTAAATTTATATAAAGAATAATCAATTTTTCCAAACTGATGTCCTTGATGTAACAATTACTAAACACTAGTATTTATTTTCATTTTTCAAAATACCATTTTTTTACTTCTAAAATTTTTAAGAACTTGAAACCCCCCTCTCCTCCCCCAATTATGGCTACGCCCATGCCCGCTAGCTTGCGGATCTTTCGAAGAATATGCGCAATGCACGGTAATCCGGAAACGCTAGTCACTAACAATGGGACTCAACTCATCAGCAGCTCTGACGCTCGCAGAATACATCTGAAACTGTACCCTATCACCCGTAGGGAAAGAAACACTCGTAAACCATTGGCAGCTTTCTGCTGTGCTATAGGTGATGTGGACATGGATTCACCGGCAGTCAACTTACCAGAGGATTTACAACAACGAAGTTCAATATAACTTCCAGAGCGACCTCCCCCAGCAAGTTGAAGCAGAAACTGGTTCATACTCGCCAGCTTTCAAAGATCCGACGACATACGTACCGTAAAAGCTCTACCAGGCTGGAACAGCAACAATTAGGCAGCATTTTCCAGAGCCGTTACGAGCAGGTCATATGTGTTTGGTATAGTTAACATTGGTAACATTGTTACCTTTCTGATATTTTTTACACAATCGACATTTTTAACATAGGGCGCTCTATTTTATTGTGCAGGATATCATGGCATCAAGCTTTTAATATCTCTTATAATACTCTCAAACTGATTATTGTCCATTCAAAATTTCTCGAACCTATAGGCAACATTTTTTATTTCTCGTTACACTTTTGCTACATTACTACCGCTATTTTGAGTTTTTTTTTCGGATCAATTGAACCATCAACCACTAGTTTACTAACAATATTTTTGTCTTATTTATTAGAAAAAGTATGCTAATTTGATATTTTTATAGTAAGAAGTCTTAAACAATTGATTTGTTTGCTGCAGTTCACGTTACTCCCCCATTTCGCTGCACTTTCGATATACTTGCAGTCAATTTTGTCCTATCGAACTACCAAATGATTCGCAGTTTATGTCGAGACGCGTCGCTCAAAATCGTCCTAAGCTAATAATATTTTGCGACGGCTTTTAACCTACCCCTCAACTAGTCTACCACAATGCTGTCGCCCGGAAAAAAAGATGTTCGAATAGAAGAGCTTTGAACGAAACTGGGCAATAAAATGGAAATCCGCTCTCTGATTTTGAGGTTGATAAAACAAAAGAAAAAAGGCACTAGCAGTCCCCTCTTTCTGAGTGTCGTTATTGCAAAATTTGTCTTATTTGTCGGTTTTGGGATCGGCAGTTTCACCACACACACACACCCACCGGATATAATGTACAAAACTACGAAATTCGTTGGCGCACAGTAATTGATGTTGGTGTTGCTGATCCAAACTTAAGTAATTTTGGCAAGTTCTACACATTTTCTACTCAAAACAAAAAAAAAAAAAAAAAAGAAAGATACCATCAACTACTTAGAATTTCAACTTTTCCAAACATGATAATATTTACAAAACGCTCAACGAATTTAAAAAATCACGCTATTCCCCAAACTGACGGATTACTACTGGCTTACTTTAGATGACTTTCATAACACACGGAAAAAGTTGATTGTGTCCAAAGTTGCTTCTAGCCGTCAGGAGTCATAACTTTCTAACAAACGAGGAATGTTCTATTGCTGGTCGGGCTTAGCCCACACTACCAGCGCGGAGTAATGCTGTGGAACTTCCACGATTGGTATGCGTTGTGCACGTCGCAAGGCATCAAAGCCAGCGCTCTCGTTTGCGGATGATAACCCATACACTTTTTATAAGTCCTATGGAGCAACGTGGAAGTGTTTTCGTCGTACTGCCAGGGTCCATCCACTGTTCCCGTTCGACAGAAGGCAAGCTTAATACCTTGACCATCGGCTTCGATGCACCGCTCACCGACACCCAGCTGTCCAGCGGCATTGAGCCGAATCAGCTGATTGTGTCCCTGGCCGTGGCAGTGCTGCAGTCCAATTATGGCCGGCGGCTGGCGTCCGAGAGCGTCCACACATTTTTCCGTGCCGGAGTTTTTCAGCTCTCCCCAGTACAAATTGGCCGGAAGAGCGGGATACTTATCGAGCACATCGTACGCCACATTATCCATGTACCACTGGAAACTCTTGCACTGGAGGCGTTCCTTCAGCGCCAGCTGTTCGGTGATATCACCCATATCCAAAAACCGCGCCAGCGGTTCTCTGGTGTAAAAATATTCCTTGTACTGCTCGTCAAACCAAGTCTCGATCACCCGTTTGTAGTTGATCGTAATCAGTGGGCCTTTTTTTTTGCTCGCCAGCTTGCCGAAGTTGTACGGCATGAAGCCCCGATACACATGGCCAACACGCGAACAAGGTACCCATTCGATGCTTCCACCGCACTGCCAAATCTTAAAACTCAGCTCAAAGTTTTCACCACCCCACACCAGCAGTCCCGGATCATACGCGCCAATCTCCAGGAAGAACTTTCGGTTGATCGCAAAAAGACCCCCGGCATGCGTGGGACTCTTGTACGGTTCACTGTCGTGCTTGCGCCGTTTCTGCTCCCGCTTCGGGACCTCATTCTCCTTGTAAAGCATGCCCCATTCGAAAATACCCCTATAGTGATGCCCATCGGCATAAACCGGTCGATATTCGAACGTCTTGTGATCGATTCCGTCGATTACCGGAACCGTCATCACAGTTCGATCCCGATAGATCGGAGCCAACAGTGGTGGTAACCAATTGGTGTTGACCTCGCAGTGTGCGTCCAGATAAACGATCACCTCTCCGGTTGCTTCCTTCGCTCCCCGTGACCGGGTGCGGATTAGCCCTTCCCGCTCAACGTTACGAATCAGTCGAACCTTACCGTCAAACTGTTCGATATATTTCTCCAGTTTCTCCTTCAGATCCTCCTTGTCGGAATAGTCATCAACCAGTAGAACCTCGTGCAGCACATGCTTCGGGGAACGGTTCAGCACCGAATGCACGGTCCGCATCAGCACGGAGAAACCCTCATTGTGGAACACAATAATCACACTGGTAGTGGGCAGATCGTGCGGATAGTCCCAATGTTTGCACTCCTCCAGTCGGGTATCTCGAATCGTTCGGTCCATGGAAATCGTGTCCGACACGACAATGTTCATTCCATACTCCATCTCAGCATCGGATGCCCGGTTCTGCTGATCCTCTGGAAGAATGTACGCTTTGCCAGCCTCACCCGGTCCATCACGACGTTCCACCTCTTTCGGTTCAAAATTGCCTAGACCTGTCGATTAGAGAACGAAAAAAAAAAATAAATAAATACATTGTAAGCAGAGATTTCCCATACTCCAGATTCTTCAGTGGAAACAAAAGCTGTGTGTAGCCATTATGACACAGATAACATCTCACACCTTGTTCAACCAAGAATGCTTACCCTCAATCAGCACCGGAAAGACGTTGCTGTGGTCGGGATGCTCGGCCTGCTGCTCCCCGGGGCGGCCACCCGTGAAGCGGGCATTGTACGCATCCTTCACCCCCCGATGGTCAACCCCAGACCAGGTGGCAATCGTGTACAGGATAAACAGCACTACCAGCACGATAACGGCAATCCGGGCGATCCGCCCACGACGAATGTTGGTCACTCGCATAACGATGGTCACTGAAAACCGAAACTACTGCGTGTACCAACGACGAAAGAAATAACTCTTTCCGTCTCCCCGAAAGCTGCGATATTTGCACCGATATCAAAAACGCAACCAGACAGATACCTGTCTACGTGTACGTCTTTTGCTGCGCTTAGCTATAAAACGGAGCCGGATAAATGCGAGTGGCGAGAGTAGTGATTATTGTTTTTGGTGTCTTTCAGTCACTCCACTTCACTCTTTTGATGGCGCACCGTAAAGAACACAGACATGGTATCCGAGCTGTGGGCGGTTGGCTTGTTTGCTACTGTTGTGTTGAAGAGCAACTTCTGCCTGACACTACCACTGTTAAACAATGCGGGCTGTCATCAGAGAAGTGAGCGCTTTCTCTTATTCACTCCCGAACGATAGAACAAGTGCGAGAGTGACAAAACAACTTTGTTGATTTGAAGAGTGTACTGTTGGAAAAGAGTGCCCAAGTTTGCATTTTTTTCTACTCAGATGGTTGTACGAATCAAATTTACCACTAGAGGCGCTGCTCTAACACCGACAATATTCCCGGATTCTAATTTAAGCAAACTGAAAACACTCAATCCGAGTTAAAACAATTTTCAATGTTCATCTAAGTAGTTTTCGTAGAAAACCTCATGTTTTTTTTGCTAAGATAGGTTTTTAATTCATAATATTTTTGTGGTCTTTCTTTCATTTTTTTTTTCAAACGGTGTATATTTTTCTAAAAGGACAAAATTACTGTCTACAACTTCACCGAAGACATCATTAGACAGACATTATTTCTTATGATTGGACAACCATCATTGTTAAGCTAAACTTTTCTAGTTTTCAATTTTTCTGTTATAAGATTTTCAAAAACTGAGCTTGTAAGGATAGTTTTGTTCTAATATTTTTTTCGAGTTCCTATCTGTTCATCAAAAAGACAAAATATCATTTACAACTTTATCGAAGAATTCACGCCGATTACACAATCCTTTCTGGCTATATATATATATATATATATATATATATATATATATATATATATATATATATATATATATATATATATATATATATATATATATATATATATATATATATATATATATATATATATATATATATAATATATATATATATATATATATATATATATATATATATATATATATATATATATATATATATATTTATATATATTTAAATATATATATATATATATATATATATATATATATATATATATATATATATATATATATATATATATATATATATATATATATATATATATATATATATATATATATATATATATATATATATATATATATATATATATAGCACTCGTTCGCTAATTGCACGCGATTCAGTTGCACTGCGTTTTAATTGCACGTCCGCTAGTTGCACGAAAGTGCAATTAAAAAGCAGTTTTGCGTCAAACTACACGTAGTTTTTAAAGCTAACGTCTATTGTCAAGTTTTGCGAGGGGATACTGAATGCACGAAATATTTAATTAATTGGAGAAAAATAATATCTTTTAATTTTGTTATTTTAGATCTCGATTGTATGTACTAAATAACAAAGGGGCCATCCACCACGTGGACAGCTTTGGGGTGTTGTTTAATGTCCACAGTCCCTACAAAAAAAAAAAAAGAATTTATATGGGCATTTGTCCAGGGGGGGGGGGGGGAGTTGTATTCAAAATCATTAAAAATCTGTCCACGTGGTATGTGGATGGCCCCAAATATACATAATCACATTGCACGTTTGTCCCATTTGTTTTCAATTATAGTCGATATAATTGATTTCAATTTGATCACTTGTATCGGATCCTCACTGAAATGTCGCATTAAGCTGTCCACACACTGAACAGCTTCTGAAAACGTGGGATCCTCTGAAATACAGTAATGTTCGTCACACTTCAACTAAGTTGCAATGCATGGAAAAATCTGACTGGCTCAAAATGGGTTCGTAAACGGATACACGAAAACAAAACATTAGCGCACCCCCTAAAAAATTATGACAGTTTTGAGTTCATGCAATTATCCGCTGATCGCACTGCAACTTTCGTGCAATTAGCGCACGAGTGCTATATATATATATATATATATATATATATATATATATATATATATATATATATATATATATATATATATATATATATATATATATATATATATATATATATATATATATATATATATATATATATATATACAATATATATATATATATATATATATATATATATATATATATATATATATATATATATATATATATATATATATATATATATATATATATATATATATATATATATATATATATATATATATATATATATATATATATATATAATATATATATATATATAATAGAGGAAAAAAATCATAAATTAATAGATTTTCCCCCTTGGGTACAGCCCACATTGATATTTTAACACTTGTACTATCGAGGCAAGAATCTTCACGAAAGAAACTAGTGATGGGAAACTTATCAATACTTATCGATAAATGCTAGTCATCGATATTATCGCTAATTTTTTGACGTTAACGATAATTATCGATATTTAAGGGTGAGCACAAGTCAGTGCGGTAGGCTACTGGAGGAGACCAAAAAGAAGGAAACCTCACCTACCCTACCCCAGGAGTTGCTTTTGCCGCTAGGTATTTGTTGAGTGCTGCTATTCGACAAGATTTAGCATTGTTGGGGGTGGTGTAAAGGTTCGCCCCGGGTGTCACTGAGTTTCTGAGAAATAATGGTAACTAAAAAGGTATTTATAGTTTTTAGTTTCCTAAAAACAGATGAATTCGACAACTTAATACTGGAGTACTTTGAAGAAATATCCAAACATTTTGCACCATCTCATAAAAAGCAATGATACGAAATTGTAATAAAATGCATTTTCTTTGGCTTGCCAACTCTTATAATGTGATGGACATGCATAGAGTTCTTCAGGTGCGTTTGTATTAGTGCGATGTTTACGATTTATTTTTTGTTAGCTGTAAGAATTTTTTGTCACCTGTGAGAACTGTCATCTGAAAGAGAGCATAAATACTACAAGGTATACAGCCCTAGGGGTTGTATGAAATGGTGACGTAGGACTAAATATTTAATATATACTTTTACGAACTAATTTCATTTTTTGTCATATTGACTTACATTTTAAGTTTTAGTAAAGCGGGCAATGTATGTAATTTCGCGGGAATGCGAAGATGAAAGGGAATAGAAGGTGTGAGTAGAATTAGAAAAATTTTTCCCTCGTCCAGACGGGTCCTGGTTCTTAGATTAACTAATTTTCGTTTCTTATTTTTGACTGATAACGGTGTTCGAGTGGACACAAACAACCAATTAAACCGGAAATTCACTCAATTTAGCAGTGAAAATTCTTGAAATGAGGGTTATGTTTTGTTGTGATAAACTATTCATAGGCAACACTACCGTTTATCTTTGTTGCGCCCTGGTCGTTATTGTAAAAATGATTATTGAGAAATAGATGGACGTTTCACACTAGGAGTAGTTGTGAAAATTCCCGTAACTCTTATCTTCAAGCATTTATAGTTCTAAAAAGAACCGATTCGATAACCTTCAGCTCGAAATGTATGCTACAGAATGCTGATAATCACACCACCACCGGTAGCATCGATAAAATATAAAATTTGCTCTCCGCTGTGCCCTCCAGCAGCTGTGCCAGCAAAATATCCTGCAGCGTACAATGGTTATTATTGCTGCCGTGTGCAGAATACTGGTAACATGCTCCGCGGTGCCTGGAAGTTGACTCGTATGCAGCTCTCGTTTCTCAATGTCGCAAAGCTTTAACGGCTGCACCGCACTCGCTATTGTGGAACAAACTAAACTGAAGCTGAATTTTCCACACGCAGTCTTTTGTATCGAGTTCAGCGTAGATTTTTACCATTAAGGCGTGGCCACGCAGCTTAGACAAAGACAAACAAACCAAAACCCTTTGTTGAGTCAAAATATGTAGGCAGTGGAATTTATTTCGTCCATGTTATTGTTATCTGTGCTTGGAAAGCAAGCCAAGAACAAGGGAAATGTATGGGAAAGCTTGACCTTGGAACTTTTCACCTTTTTCCACCATTAAGCAGTAAAGCAACAATGTTGAACATAATATCAAAAAATTGTTACACATTTTATCTATCCACCGAAATATAAATGACTAAGATGCATTAAGTCGTTCGCTTACTATAACCGTTTGAAATCTGACGCAACATTTGCCAGTTTCATTTTCATTTTCACAAAGTGTAATCTAGTATAGAAAACAAAGACGTAGTCCTACGTCAAAAACTACCGAGTTTGATTCACACTCTCACAAATTTCAATATACAGTGTAAAGCGGGCCGTGTCGTAGTGTTTGTGTGTTTTCGCTTCCAAGCGGGAAACTAGGACAGTTTTCCAGTAAAATGAAACCTGTTTTGTCAGAATTGATTCAGTTTTTGTAAAGTTTTGGCCATTTAAAAATTGACAGAATTTTGCCTGCATCAATTATTTCCCTTATTATACAACCTTCAAAATGAACTTCGGCTTGAAACTAGTGATGGGAAACTTATCGATACTTATCGATAATATCGATAATTGCTGGTCATCGATATTATCGATAATTTTTTCACGTTAACGATAATTATCGATATTACAAGGGTGAGCACAAGTCAGTGCGGCTGGTTACTGGAGGAGACCCAAAAGTAGGAAACCTCTCCTACCCTACCCTAGGAGTTGCTTTTGCCGCTAGGTATTTGTTGGGTGCTGCTATTCGACAAGATTTAGCATTGTTGCGGGTGGTGTAAAAGTTCGCCCCGGGTGTCACTGAGTTTCTGAGGAATAATGGTAACTAAAAAGGTATTTATAGTTTTTAGTTCCCAAGAACAGATGAATTCGACAACTTAGTACTGGAGAACTTTAAAAAAATATCCAAACTTTTTGCACCATCTCATAAAAAGCAATGATACGAAATTGCAATAAAATGCATTTCCTTTGGCTTGCCAACTCTTGTAATATGATGGACATGCATAGCGGCAGTCTATTGGTAATTCTCTGGTAATTGTTTAGTTTAACTTGGAACTGTTTAAGTTTAAAGTATCTGTTACCCAACAAACAATTTTTAGTTCCACTAAATATCCAAATCAACGAAATTGTTGCGCCAAAAAAAAAATTTTGCAACGCATAGGACGTTTTAGGCAACTAAATTGACTATCTAAAATACTTTATTTAAAAAAATCTGCGATCACCGATATTTTCTGAAATCATTTTTTGTTTTTAAAATTATATTTTTTTCAGAGTAGGATCTTTAACTCATTTTTTTATATTTTTGAAGGAAAGTTCAGATATTTTTTACTAAGATATATTGATTTATAAGAAAAAGGTTCAAATACAGTTAAAAACATGTTAATTCAGAAATCCGCTTGATAAACCGCTTTAATTCAAAAATTCGCGTAAAAAACCACGTTAATTCGAAAATCTGCATAAATAACCTTTTAGAGAAAATCCGCGTGAAAATAAGCTGACCTTTTTAAATGTTAATCCAGATAAATTTTCAAACGCAAGTTTGCAAGTTGCTTGGTTTAATAAGACCTACACACCCACAATGTTCGATTGAATTCTGCTAGAGTGCTGCAAGCTCAAAGAAAATTAGTACCCAACAGGGAAAAAACCGCCAAAATCAACACCCATACTTAATAAATGCATTCCTCGATGATTCCTTGGTGAATTTTCAAACTTTGGCTACCAATAAACCCGAAATAAATTCTGATTTATTGACAACATATAAACCTAAGTGAAACAGAATGTCAGAAAAAGTTCTACGCGTTGCAAAAAAGTACACTTTGGCACACACTCCGGAAATCAAAAACATTTCCAGTGACCCTTGGTTATGTCCAGTTCTCAAGTAATACTAGGAAACTAGGACAGTTTTCCAGTAAAATTAAACCTGTTTTGTCAGAATCGATTCATTTTTCGTGAAGTTTTGGCCATTTAAAAATTGACAGAATTTTGCCTGCTTCAATTATTTCCCTTATTATACACCCTTCAAAACGAACTTCGGCAATGACGCAGCAACAGCGGTTGAATAAGATGGTCAAGTCGATTTTCCCGGTGAATCGCGACGCGACAGTGGTATTGGACGACTAGACCTATCTCACCCTGGATGGAAACGACTAGCAGGGCTCTTCGTATTTTACCTCCCCCACGAAGGAAGTGAGCACCGAGGTAAAGTTTATTTCACAGATCAAGTTCCCCGTAGAAAGCACTCCCGGCGTAAAACCCGAAAACTTTCCAAAACAAACTGTTTAACTCGTCCGGTTGTTTGAATTTTCATTCGCAGTATCGTAAGATTTGTCATTCAAGTCCTTAACACAATGGATACGTTGCGGTTGCGTTTGCGGCAATTTGACAGTTAGCCCATACATTTACTGTCACATTGACGTCAACGCAACGCAAACGTATCCATTCTATTTCGGCCATCTCTGTCTCTGTTTTTAACGAATTTATATAGAAAAATTGCATTTGTCGAATAACGTTTGCGGTGAAAAAAATGGTCAAAAATTGCCGATTTTTCATGGGTTTACCTTTAATCGCACTGACGAAACTACTCATGCATCATCAATCATAGTAACCCATGAGTAAGCAAAAAAAAAATTGACTGTTCTATCAGTCAAACTTAAACTGTGATGGCGAAAAAAGTGAAGCTACTCCGTTCAGAAGTGTGCGCGTTCAAAGAATGGTACCCCGCCGCGTCAAAAACGGACATCGTGCGGCACTTTGTGGACGCCGGGTATGCCGGTTCTGGCATCTACAACATCTTGACACTATTGGCCAACGATCAGAGCATCGAAAGAAAGCCCGGTTCCGGACGGCAAACGACCCTGAGCGACAAGAGGCCGAGAGGTTGGTGCATGCTCTAAAACAGTGTGGAGAACATGGACATGCATGCAGGAAGCGGCAGTCCCGTCCAGTGGTCTCGGAGCTGCAGGCAATGGCGCAGCAACAGCGGTTGAATAAGATGGTCAAGTCGATTTTCCCGGTGAATCGCGATGCGGCAGTGGTATTGGACGACTAGACCTATCTCACCCTGGATGGCCGTGAACAGGGAAATTTATAGTATGAAGTGCCTGACAGAAGTTGCGTCGTTCATCAAGAAATACCATAAGCGCGAAGACACGGTGTTCTGGCCAGATTTGACGTCGGCCAACTACTCGAAGCGATCGTTGGAGGAAATGGAGCGGCTGAATATCGATGTGGTACCGAAGTTGGCGAATCCGCCCAATATCCCCCACCTGCTTCCCATCGAGAATTTCTGGACAAACTTGAAGCGCCATGGCGAATGTTCCGGTTAACTGCCGGAAGGCTGCACGCAAGGACGTAATATTTTTTGTGAGGAAGCTAACATGATAACCTTCCATGGGAAATTTGTCCAACTGAATTATCTGTCATAGTTTTTTTTTCATCACCATCTGAAATAGTTTTTTTTTCATCACCATCTGAAAAAAAAATTTTTTACCGCAAACGTTAGCTGTCAAATTATCGATACTTATCGATAATATCGATAAAAACCCCAGAGTTATCGATTGTTATCGATGTTTGTTTTGGGCGATATTTCCCATCACTACTTGAAACTACTTGTAGAAAGCACTCCTGGCGGAAAACCCGAAGACTTTCCAAAACAAACTGTTTAACTCGTCCGGTTGTTTGG